>NC_044985.1:84029103-84329103 GCF_008728515.1 Papio anubis
AAAAAAAAAAAAAAAAAAAATAGCTGCATGTGGTGATGCATGCCTGTAGTAACAGCTACTCAGGAGGCTGAGGTGAGAGGATCGCTTACGCCCAGGAGGGTGAAGCTGCAGTGAGCTGTGATCACGCAACTGCATTCCAGCCTCGGCAACAGAGCCAGAGTGAGACCTTGTTAAAATAAATAAATAAATAAATAATCATGGGGATGATTATGGATCCTGTGGCTACCTGGGGCTCACTAGACAATGACAGCAATTCCAGGAATCTCCTGGTTAACTGGTTTCTGTTTCAGAGACCCAACCTGGACTTTAAGGACCTACCTTCTGTGCCCTCATTTTACAAGAAGAAGTTGCCTGCCTTTTCCCTAGTAGTCCTCCCCTATACCTCTCCTTCTGCCCAGCAGATGGGAACCTTAGTGGCCTCCTTGCCTCTCCAGCATTCACCACTTTGAGATGAGAGCTAATCCCCAATGGCAGGATAACTGAAATCAAGTTTTTTCAGGATGGTTATCACAAGATTTTACTGTAGAGCCTCAAGTTGCCCAAATAATATGTCAGTTATTTAAGCCATTCCTTGTTGGTTTTTTCTTCCTTTTATTGGAACCTTTTTAATTGTGTTTATGAGGTGAAAGTTTATACAACTTACTATAAGAGAAAAGATACTTAAATTAACTTGGGTTTAATAAAGACGTAAATATTCATCCAGTCTGTAAGAAGAGCCAGGAACCAAAAAAGATAACGTATCTTATTTTCATCTCTCAGATTCACCTTATATTTCAAGAGTCTGAGTTGAATATTATGTTCTCATGTGTTTCTCATTCTAGAACAATAAAAGAAAAAGAAGCAAGTCCAAGCAGCATCAAGGCAACAAAGATGCTAAAGACAAGGTGGAGAGGCCCGAGGCAGGGCCCCTGCAGCCACAGCCACCTCAGATTCAAAACGGCCCCATGAATGGCTGCGAGAAGGACAGCTCGTCCACGGATTCTGCTAACGAAAAACCAGCCCTTGTCCCTCGTGAGAAAAAGATCTCAATACCTGAGGAACCTTCAAAGGCACTTCGTGGGGTCACAGGTCAGTAATGCTTAAGTAAAATTGCTTAGGAAGACACAGATGTAAAGAGCACAAAGGGAGCTCATTGGGGCTACTGTTGATATTGTTGACAATGGAAGGTTGTTTTTCTGCAGTGTGTACAGTTCAGCCTTCCTGAAGCCAGGATGGGGGGTGAAGGGGAATGTAACAGGGCAGAGAATAAATGCTCAATCTAGCTCTACACAAAGTCAGAGGATTTTCTCTCTCTCTCTCTCTTTTTTTTTTTTTTTTTTGAGTCAGGGTCTTGCTGTGCAAGGCTAGAGTGCAGTGGTGTGGTCGTAGCTCACTGCAGCTGCAGCCTTGAACTGCTGGACTCAAGCAATCCTGCCTTGGCATCCCAAAGTGCTGGTATTACAGACATGAGCCACCACACTTAGCCAGTCAGAGGTCTTTCTTAATGGAAGTTCTAGTTTAAAGAAATATTCTGTATAGACACCTTTGCTAGAATTCACCTGGGGTAGAAGGAATAATTGATGACGAAAAGAAATGTTATTAAATGTTTTCTTTTAGAAAGGGCAGATCAAATTATTTTAACTGCTGGTATTTTTTATATGATGTGACAGAACATAATCTTCCAGGGTGTTAGAATCTGGAACATTAATTATTTGTGCTCTAGCTATATATTTATTAATCTTCAAAAGGCTACTTCCTAATCCACTGTTTGACTTTGGGCACGTCATCTTCTCTAGGGTCCCATTTCCTTTCTGAAAAATAAGGAAACTGCATTGGAATCTACTAGATCAGTGCTTCTCAATACCATCTGACCCAATGCCCCATTTTTAGAACAAATCCTAAAATAAAACTCATGCATAATATAACCTACCTAGAAACAGAATTTCAGTAAATAAAAATATGAGAAATTCAGGAATAACTAAAATAGATTTCATACATAATATAACCTACCTAGAAACAGAATTTCAATAAATAAAAATATAAGAAATTCAGGAAAAACTAAAACAGAAAGCTCAATAGAGAGGCCAGATTTTTACACCCACTTATAATGAATCACTTTGCAATTAAATGAAGTAAAGCAGTAGTCAGCTGGATATTGTGGATACTGTGTTCTTACATTTGACATGTACAGTAAGAGCTCAATAAGTATATTTGTATATAACATGGAATCACTGTGAATGCACATGCTACAAATGCAGTCCGATTTAGGGGAATGGGTGTCAACTCTAATATCATGACTGCTGATGTGGTTTTCCACATGGCCAAAAATTCTCAGTCAAGTTCTAAACATCATGAAGTACCATCTTACTTTAATTTACACAATAGTTGAATCTTGGAAATCCAAGCAAATGTTGGAAATCCATAGTAAAACTGTCTAGAATCACATAATTTTATATATATATATATAAACAATCATGAATGTCCAGGAGAACATGAGAAAGTTCAGGACGCAGGATAATTCTTTGTTGTGTAGGACATTCCGAGGATTGCAAGTCATCTAACATCCTGCCCCCCAACCCCATCCCCAACATACACACACAATCATTTTGCTAATTTTTAAAAATGCCCCCTCAGTCTTTCAGAATGTCTCCTAAAAGATGGTAGATCCCTTGATGAGAACCACTACACTAGTTGACCCCCAAAGTCCTTCTAGTTATAAAATCCTGAGTTTGTTGAATCAGTGGTGTTTTAAACTCTTGTTATATTCAGAGCACTGTGCTGGATGCCACAGTAGATTCAAAGAAGGATATGATATGGTCTAGGCCCTGATGGAATCACATTCTGATATCTTTGAAGAGAAGGCTGTAGATTCACTGGTGAGTTTAAGGTTTGGGGAAGAGAGGTGCAGTATCCAACTGAGTGATCCTGGGAGATTTCCTGGGAGCATTGGGTATTAAAGGACCGATAGAACTGAGGTGGTAAAAAGGATTTGGAGGGTTAGAGAGAAGTAAGGAGAACTTTACTGAGTGCCCTCAGGTATTGCACACCTGCTGTATATGACATACTGCTGTCCTCTGACAAACCAAAGATGAATAAGACCCATCCGTGCCTAAGAAAAGTTCAGTCTACCAGAAGAGATGGAGGTGCAAACAGAAAAGCAAATGGTGACATGTACCAAATCAGGGTGGCAGTGAGAAGGCATTAAATAACTGGCACACTCCATAATACACTAGTAAGTTCTTAAATTGCTCACAAAGCACAAATTTTCTTCCAGAAACACATTTCGTAGCAACTCCACTAATAGTGCTGAAACTCATATCATCCTTATTTACTTCATGATGGTTTCCTAAAACCAAACAATGACAACAACAAAAATAACCTATTTCATTTTGAATCTGAATTCTCCAGGAATTTTTCAATTCAATTTTCACTGTGCCCACAATTTTAAGATTGTTTTGATTTATAGTCAGAGCAAGAGAAAGAAATTAAATAATCAAGTGGCAGATTCCCAGCTTTACTTGTTATTGCTTTCACATGAATTACTTTCAAAATCTAATTACTCAAGTTGCCATTTTGATATCAATCATAGAATAGAAGCTTAGCATGTATATATTTTCATTTACTTTTAATTTATACCTTCTTTGTAAAACAATGTCTGTAACTCTATCAAGTATATGACATTAAAGTAAATGCAATTTAGAAGTGTCTCCTTCCCAGTGGACAGCTTCCTTGAAAGTTAAGTACCCCCCAGGGGAGTGGGTACAAGGGGGCTTTTGGAAACCCTAACGTGAAACTTTCTGTGAAGAATTCTTTCTCGCACAGTGATGCCATTCTCCCTTCTGTTTTTTAAGTATAGCATGAAGGCATTGAGATGTGTTAGTATTATTTGTTAATACAGTCACTGATTCATTACAAATGCCTGTGCAACAAATTTTTCTGTTAATAAATGAGCCAGGCATGATGACTCACGCTTGTCATCCCAGCACTTTGGAAGGCTGAGGCGGGAGGATTGTTTGAGTCCAGGAGTCCAAGACCAGCCTGGGCAACATGGCAAAACCCCTGCTCTATAAATAATACAAAAATTAGCTGGGCCTGGTGGTGCATGCCTGTACTCCCAGCTACCTGGGAGGCTTAAGTGGGAGAATCACCTGAGCCCGGGAGGTTAAGGCTGCAGTGAACTGTGATCGTACCACTGCACACCAGCCTGGACAGCAGAGTGAGACCCCTCAAAAAAAAAAAAAAGAAGAAGAAATGATGGTAATTGAAGGTTAGTAGATGTTCTTCCAAAAGGAAGCAAATTCTTCTTAGCCCTTAACTTCATTAGCAGCCCACTTGTTATGATTGTAAATTTTAAAATGAGTTTTTAGCTACAGTAATCTGCCGTTACCCTTGGAAGATAGGTTCCAGGACCCCTAGTAGATGCCTGAAATCATGTGCACTGTTTTTTTCTGTATTATACTATACTGTGCTACAATTTAATTTATAAATTAGGCACAGTAAGAGATTAAAAATAACCAAGAATAAATAGAACAATTATAGCAATATACTGGTCTCTTTCTTGCTCGCTCTCTCTCTCTCTCTCTCTCTCAAAATATCTTATTGCACTATAAACATCCTTATTGTGATGATGTGAGATGATAAAATGCCTGCATGATGAGATGCGATGACACCCAATCTGATCACCAAGACAGTCACTAGAGTGACGAGTGGGCAGGTATCGTGTATGGCATGGATACTCTGGACGAAGGCATGATCATATCCTGGGCAGGACAGAGTGAGATGGCACAAGATTTCATCATACTACTCAGAACAGTATGAAACTGAAAACTTAATGAGTTGTTTATTTCTGGAATTTTCTGTTTGCTATGTTTGGACCGCAGTTCACCATGGTTTACTGAAACCGTGAATAAGGGAGGACTATTGTAGTCAGATTTTCCTGCCTTCAAATTATGAAGGTTCATCAGAAAGTTGATGCCAAAACTATCTAATGGCTTTAATATATTTGCTCAATCTACTGGCAATCGCAAGAGCTCTAACTCATCTGCAGATGAGTGTTAGGTTGTAGACACTCTGCACCCCATTTTGAGTAGAATGTTGGAACTAGAAAGGATGAGAGTGAAACTTTAATCCTGGCTCCCCACTTTATAACTGAAGAAACCAAGGCTCCTGGGTTGAGAAGCTGAGAGGATAACCCTTTTGAACTCTCTGTAGTTTGCAAAAGGCTGACTCAAATCCATGCAATTTTGTCATGTAGTAGAGAGTTACTGCTAAAACCATGGGTTCCCTAACTCCTAAAAAAAATGTGTAATTGAAAAATTAGAAAAAAGTCACAATAACAAAGCCACATAATGATATTCTGTGCTTGAGTGAGTTCACAGCATAAGCCTAAAAGAAATCTCCAGGCTACTATAGTGGGGCATTTATCAAGACCTCAAATAATGGAAGTAGCTCAACAAAGCCTGCCCAGAGTGCCCCACTGGGCAGGAGGCTGTGAACATGTGGGATGTGTGTTTTATCTTTTTATAACACCTTGACATTCAGGATCTCTCTTTTTAAAAGTCTTAAACAGAATCATTTTTTGGTAGGGGAAAAGTTAGCTTTAAGATATGTGCAGGTGGCTCAGGGGTGTTAGTGTGACTTCCTACATGAAAAATCACCACCAAAAGCATCATCATTTCAGGCTGTAAATATAGCACTGTCAAGTGGGACAATGCTGTGTGTCAGCAGATAGCTTAGAAGTTTAGGAGTATGTTTTAAGCCTGAGAGTAGTTTTTTTCTGTATCTCAGAATTTTTAATAACAGCTCAAATTGGATCTTTTATATAATCCAATCAAAATCACCCTGGGCTCACATACAAAATCAGGCAAAGAGTAGATCAAGATTTGTTTTTGCCGAGCAGGCGCAGTGGCTCCCACCTGTAATCCTAGCACTTTCAGAGGTTGAGGTGGGAAGATTACTTGAGGCCAGGAGTTTGAGACCAGCCTGAACAACATAGCAAGCTCTTATCTCTTTAAATAAAGAGAAAAATTAGCTTGGTATGGTGGTTCATACCTGTAGTCCCAGCTGCTTAGGAGGTTGAGGCGGGAAAATCCTTTGAGCCCAGGAGTTTGAGGCTGCAGTGAGCTATGATTGCGCCACTACACTCTAGCCTGGGGTACAGGGCAAATCCCTATCTCAAAAACAAAAACAAACAAACAAAAATTATTTTACTAAAAGTAGTGCCAAGGATAATACTTTTTTCTAAGACCCTATCTAAATGTCTAAAGCTTATTTTGACCTTAGGATCTAATTTTCCCAAATGTTCCTCCTGCCCTATGTTTCCTGAGGCTCATAAGCTAAAATGTGTAGCATTTACTTGTCTCCACTTAGGCTGGAATAGGAATTCAGATTCCTCTCTTGTCTTTATCCCACTGGACATAATTCCCATTGAATAGGAAAGGAGCAGGACTGTGGGCCATCAGCAGCGTCCCAGAGATAAACTCTGGAGCAGGGCTTTCCCTCTCTTGAGCTCCTCTTGCTGACCCAGCAGCCATCCTTTATGTTGCCTCCTCGTGTAAAGCATCCTGGAAAGCCAAGTCTTCAGTCCCTGTTCCTCGGAACAGAAGGCTCCATGCCGTGGTTGCTGACCTTCACGAACTGGACCGTACAGCCTGCCCTGTACCACAGAGCAGGAACAACCCTGTCGTTGTTACCTTTGCAATGCAGCTTCTGTGCTTGGGAGCAGCATCTGCACAGAGCTGCTTTCTCATCCTCAAGTGAACTGAACCAAATGTGAAAGAAAGGGTCATGTGCCTTTAGAATGCGAGTTGCTCCCCCCCAATTTGTGCTTCCTGTAACAAACAACAAAAACAACCCACCACCATTTCACAGTATTGTTGTGGTAGGTGGTTCCCCACAGGTTGTTGAAGCAGATTTTTTTATGTTGCTGTTGGTCCTGGCCTCTAGATTACCTCCCCTGCTTCTCTAAGCCCTATATTGGACAGAGGATTAGCAAAGATCAACAAAAAGAAAGCAGCAGCTTAGAACTTTAATAGTAAAAGTCAAATGTGTATATTCTAGGATTTCAGCAGTGCCAGCTCTCAAATGGAAGCAACATAATATCACAGCTAAGAACCAGGGCTTTAGCGTTGGACATGTTTGGTTTCAAATCTTGGCGTCATCACTTATGAGGTGTGTGACCCTGGACAGGTTAACCACTCTGCATCTCACTTTCCTCGTCTGCAAAATAAAGAACATTCCTCCACTTTACAATATTGTGGTGAGCAGTAAACGAGATGTATAAAGTGATGAGCTCAGCATCTGGAACAGGGTAAACCTTTCCTCTTATCATTCATTTATCCATTGAGTAAATATTTTTAAGCATCCAACGTGTGTCAGGAATTCTACAGGAAGTGGACAAAACAACAAAGGTTTTGCTCTTGCAGAGTTGACGTTCTTTGGGTTGGGGGGATGAGGAGAAGAGATAGATAATAAACCAGAATACAACTAAGTTACCAACATAATTCTAGATTGTAATAAATGTTATAAAGGCAGCATGAGGAAGGGCAGCTGTGGAGTGCGTGTGTGCCGCGATTCCATAGGTCTTGCTGTGACGTGTCTGGAGACATTGAAGCTAAGATCCCAGTGCTTCAATTCAGGCTGTCTCATGCCAGCTTACAATGGTCTGAACAGCCAGTGTTTCATTTAAATTTTTGTTAAGTACCTTAGCTGATGCCCTTGTTGGATTATAGCTATAGGTTTTAACTTTTTTTTTTTTTTTTTTTGAGATGGAGTCTCACTCTGTCACCCAGGCTGGAGTGCAGTGGCACCATCTCAGCTCACTGCAACCTCTGCCTCCCGGGTTCAAGCGATTCTCCTGCCTCAGCCTCCTTAGTAGCTGGGACTACAGGCGCATGCCACCACACCCGGCTAATTTTTTGTATTTTCAGTAGAGACAGGGTTTCACCGTGTTAGCCAGGATGATCTCCATCTCCTGACCTCGTGATCCACCCACCTTGGCCTTTACTATTTTTTTTTTATTAAAGATCTAATACTGTATTAACATATATATAGCTGATGTTAAGTACTATCATATGAACATGGATTTCTGCAGTTTATATTTTGGTCAGGCACAGTGGCTCATGCCTGTAATCCCAGCACTTTGGGAGGCCAAGGCAGGAGGATCATTTGAGCCCAGGAGTTCAAGATCAGACTGGGCAACATCGTGAGAGTTTGTTCTAAAAACAACTTAAAAATTAGCAGGGTGTGGTGGTCCATGCCTATACTCCCAGCTACTTGCAGGGCTGAGGTGAGAGGATCACTTGAGCCCAAGAGGTCAAGGCTGCAGTAAGCCATGATCACACCACCATACTTCAGCCTGTGCAACAAAGCAAGACCCTGCCTCAAAAAATAAAAAATAAAAATAAAGTTTATAGTTTAAAGCACATAATTACTGTTGTCATTCATCTTTAATTATTGTTTTAGCATTCAAATACTTGGTATTAATTCCCATTTATAGTTGTGTTATTCAGTCTCAACCTCAGCTTCAAGTAACTTGGTATCTTAGATAGCATTTGCAGTGACTTAGAGCCCTTCTTCCTTTCTTTATGTATGATAAAGCAGAAAGAAACAGAGATAGACACAGGATGTAGTGATATGAGGGCACAGGAAACATAAAATCCCTCAGGTATTTTTCAGTCACCTGGGCAGAGTGAAACCAAAGCCCGCTCTCTTCTCTTTCTCTTTCAAAAGTATTTTTGCCGCAACCGTACAGCAGAAACACAAAACTACTCATCTTTGAATAGCTGATACCTTTATAACTTCCCACCCTCTCCTTGTTATGGTGATTTCAGTTACAAATGGACTTAATTAAATGGAATGTACCACTTACAAAGATCAAAAGGCTTTCAAAAAAATTTTTAAAGATTTTTGAACAAAGATTTAACTGTTTCTATTAAAATGCAGTAAGATGGAAACTCCATTTCCTCTGATGTGATTATTATGCATTGTATACCTATATCAGAATATCTCAAGCACCTCATAAATACATAAACCTACTATGTACCCACAAAAATTAAAAATTAAGAAAAGTTTTTTTAATGCAATAAGAATTAAACCTGTTTTGCAGAGAAATAAGACAGTGGAAAAAATCAAGTTAACTGGCCTACCTTGTGTCATTGACAAATTAGTCCATTGACTTTATTACCTTTTCATATTTATGTATATATTATTACATATAATAATATACATATACATTAAACCTATTAAGGTATTAATGACATATGAGATCTTGTAAAGACAGTGAATATAAATAAAACTAAATATGTTATTCCAATCGAAAAGTTACCACCTTTATGCCCTCTGAGCTGATCAAGCTTCATAGGATTTGAATGAAATAATAAAGTCTATCTGTATTTGATAAAGACACTATGAGAAGGCAGAACTGACATTGTGTCTGCTGCACAAACCTGTCTATTTTGGTCTCTGTTCCAAAGTTATTGTTTCCCCAAATTTTTGTTAATTACCCTGTCATGTAAAGATAGAAGAATGATGAAACTTGCAAATCACAGTGTATAATAATTATGGGAGAATGGTTTTCTTAGCCTGGGCAACATGGCAAACCCCATCTCTACAAAAAATACAAAAATTAGCTGAGCATGTTAGCAAATGCCTGTAGTCCCAGCTGCTAGGGAGGCTAAGGTGGGAGGAACACTTGAGCTGGGGGTCAAGGCTACAGTGAATCATGATCACACCACAGCACTCCAGCCTAGGTGACAGAGCAAGACTGTGTCTCAAAAAAAAAAAAAAAAAAGGAGTTTTCTTGAGGCTTCATCACTAGACCATTATTCTGTAACATCTTCAGAGAGTTACCTTTACTCCCTGTCTCCACTCTTCACCTCCCTCTCACTCGTCACCTCATTGTTATGGTTTTCAGCCCCATCTCTCCAAATAAACTGCTCTAGGTAAGCTGTTTTAGGTAAGTTTAGCAATGGCCTCCATGTTATTGAATCTAGCCATTGTTTTTTCATCTTTATTTTTTCCTTTTAGCAGTATTCAGCATTGTTGACCACTCTATCCTTAACAACTCTATCCTTTCCCTGTGGTTTCTATGACATGACACTCTCCTGATTGTGTCCCTCTGTCTTTACTGCTTCCTCTCTGTTCCCTTTGGAGGTCATTCTTCTTTACCTGGCTGTTAAATTGCTGAAGCTCCCCAGGGCTTGTTTGATCTCAGGTCCTTCATCATATAAAGCTACACACTCTCCTTAGATTATTTCAGCCATACTCTAGCTTTAATTATGTAAGATGGCTCACAAACTCATCTTCCTAGTTCCGGCTACACTGAACTCCAGACTCTTCTTTTGCTTTTTCACTTTGATATTTCAAAGCATTTCAACAACATGCTCAAAACAAACTCATCATCTCCCTTCCCAGTCATGGCTCTCTTTTAGTGTTCCTGATCCTAATGCACCATCTATCCAATTATGCAAAGTAGAAATCTAGTCATCAGTCATGACATCTCCCTCTTTCTCACTCCCCATTTCCAGTCTATCTCCATTCCCTGTTGGTTTTCATTTCCATATATTTCTAGAATTCATTCATAGCTCAGTTTCTTCCCCTGCCTTCCCACCAAAACTACCATCCTCACTTGCCTGCCCTGCAGCAATAGTCCACTCATTAATCTCCTAGCACTTACCCTTGTTCCTTTGTAAATCATTCTCTATCCTGTAATCTTTTCAAAACACAAATCTGACCTCTTACGATAAAGACAAGAAGACTTACCCTGTCCTGCAAGTCCAGCATAGTCTGGCTCCTGTGTCCCACTCCACCCTCCTTGCATGGCACATTCCTTCTTGCTCTCTCTCTACCTTAGCCATGCTGGTCTCTGTTCGGGATCTCATAGATCTCTGTTTGGGCCCTCATATTGGCCATGTGTATCAGTCAAGATCAAGTCAGGATATAGGAACCATGCTGGTTGTTTGAATAGGAGAAATGTAATGTAAAGCATTGTTAATTAAAACAGTAGGAGGTTACTAACTACTGGAAGGGATAAATGAGGACCATAAGGTGTCTACATTTAGCATGAGAGCAATTACTCTATCTATACTGAAGAAAATCCGACAATAAAGGAACTAAGGACTAGGGGAGGCCCCCAAGCCAAGACTAAGATTCTGATCTGATTAAAGAAGGTGTATGGCTACCAGAGGAACGTGCAGCCTTGTGGTGGTGAAAAAACTTGTCAAAGGGCATGGACTGAGTTCTTCTGTTAAGAGGCTGCCATTGCTAGAGGGTGTAGATGGATTGGAGCTGCTGAAAGCCACTGACGGTGGCAGGAGATGGGGAAAGGAACATGACATGAGGATGTAGGTTGGAGCTCCTCTGCTTGGCTGCTGGATTCCTGTGAATACTAATAATTAATAATAATAGAGGTCCAGAACCCCGAAGAGAGGTATACTCCTGTTCTTATAGCCTTGCAGGGTCACTTTATTGCCATCTGCTGACATCAAAGTTAACATTCTACTAGCTGGCAAAAGAGAATTGCTTACAGGGTCCAGCTCCAGCATCACAAAGTAGGGCAAGAAGAGTAGATCTGGAGCCAAGAGACACTATAACTTGATAACTGGTACACAATGCTTTCTCCCCTACAAATGTAGTCACTGCTTGCAATACAATTTCCCACCCTTTTCAACTAATTATTTCATGTGATTTCAGATGAGATCATTCAGATCTCAGCTTAGGTGTTTTCCTTGGGGAATTCTTTCTTGATATCCCCAGGTCAAATACGCCAGTTACAGATTTCAGAACACTATATGCTTTTCTTTCCTAACACCACAGTTGCAATTTTTCATTTGTTTATATGGTGGTTTGATTTATACATCTTCCTGTTAAACTGCAAGTTCTGTGAAGACAGAGACCACATCTGTCTTTCATTACCATTCTATTTCTGGGACCTGGTACAAAGATGGGCACTCACACAATCCTTTCTCATGATCTCTATTGAATTATTAATGATAAAATACATGGAGAAGTATAGGTTAATTAAATTTTTGTAAGTTGCTATGTTGCTTTTTAAAGATAATTAAATTTTTGTAAGTTGCTATGTTGCTTTTTAAAGATAATCATGGATTTTGTGTTTATGGGTTTAAAAAGACTTTATACTAATTGAGGAAATTTGAAAATTCAGTAAGATTTGAGGGGAAAAAAAGGAAACAATCCTACCTCCCAGAAACAACCACTGTTAAATTTTATTTCAGAATGTTTTAAATGCACAGATACGTAGATTTTTTTAAAAAATGATATTAAATGGCCTGTGAACCTTTGTATTTTGTTTTTTACTTAACATGAGATTATCAACGTTACTTCATATCATTAAATGTTATTTAAAAACACAATTTAAATATCTGCATTGTATTTTTATGAATGTGCCATATTTCTTTTAATTGTTCCCAAACTGTTGTCCGTGTGAATTGTTCCTTTTTTTTTTTTTTTTTTTTTTTTTTTGAGACAGAGTCTCTCTGTGTCACTCAGGCTGGAGTGCAGTGACATGATCTCAGCTCACTACAACCTCTGCCTCCCAGGTTCAAGTGATTCTCATGCCTCAGCTTCCCAAGTAGCTAGATTACAGGCGCCTGCCACCACTTCCAGCCAATTTTTGTATTTTTAGTAGAGATGGAGTTTCACCATTTTGGCCAGGCTGTTCTTGAACTCCTGACCTCAGGTGATCTGCCCGCCTTGGCCTCCCAAAGTGCTGGGATTACAGGCATGAGCCATCACACCCGGCCTCCATTGTTTGATTTTATAAACAATATTATAGTGAATATCTCTTGTATATAGATTTGTGTGAACAACCATGATTATTTCCTTAGCATATATTCTTAGAAGTAGAATTACTGGCTTCAAAGAGTATGAATAGTGTTTAAGTTATTAGTATATTACCGTCCAGAAAGGTTGTAGTGATCTCATTGTTTTTACTTTTAAAACTGATTGGTAGGGGGATGGAACTTTTTAAGAAGTTTATTTTCCATTTATATTTCTTCTTTTGTAAATATTTAAGAACACAAAGATCAATTACCAAAGAACTACCAATTGTATTATCAGGTATCAAGTATCATAAAACACCATCACATTCACATAAGTACTTTTTCAAGAATGGTAGCATGCTTGAAGTAACATAGACATTAGCAATTTTAGACATAATTTTACAACAACAAAGTTATGCTTGGTTTCTTTATCAATTTTTTCCAAATAGAACTACTTTACAATACTTACTCAAGATCAGATGATGTGCTTTGTTGCAATTACCTGTGTATAGGAGACAATGAAACCATCTTAACTCAAAGGGTTAAAATAATTATTTTAGAACTATTCTATGTTTAATACATTCCTTTCAGTTAGGTTTGAATTCTTTTTTTTTTTTTTTTTGAGACGGAGTCTCACTCTGTTGCCCAAGCTGGAGTGCAGTGGCGCGATCTCAGCTCACTGCAAGCTCCGCCTCCCAGGTTCACACCATTCTCCTGCCTCAGCCTCCTGAGTAGCTGGGACTACAGGCACCCGCCACCACGCCCGGCTAGTTTTTTTGTATTTTTAGTAGAGACGGGGTTTCACCGTGTTAGCCAGGATGGTCTCGATCTCCTGACCTCGTGATCCGCCCACCTCGGCCTCCCAAAGTTCTGGGATTACAGGCGTGAGCCACCGCGCCCGGCCAGGTTTGAGTTCTTAAAGTTAGATTTGAATTCTTTCTTCAGTCTACTTATAAGTACATCAAGCTTTCACTAAAAAGTAAAAGCTAAAGAGAAAAAAATACATATTTTCAGAAACTTTCAAATTTGAATACATACATGGCTGTACATACATAATGAAAACTTTTGAATCCAAGTTTATATATTTCCCCCAAGAGGAGGGTTTGTTTTCTTTGGCACTGCTAACAAAAACAACCAGCACAGTTCATTTATTGTATAAAATAAATCAAATTAAGGACAAGTAAAGTATATAAGTTGATACTAAGATTTAGTAACCAGTAAGTTGATAGTTTTCACTGCTGGCAAGAGTTAAATGTGAGAACAATTGCAGGCACTGCAGCTGAGAGTAAATGGTACAACTTGACTGAAAAATAATTTGATAAAGCATATCAAGAACAAGAGAAAGAAAGGTATGAATTTGTGTTGTCTTCGTAACAAATTCCCTTAAATTGTAGTAAATAAATTTTTAAATGTAGAAATCCACATTACTGAAGAAAATGACAAAAGGGTATCCGTTTCTACAAGAAGGGAAGTAGATGGAAGGGGCTTTATTGATGAATCAGATGCTGCAGCATAGAATACAGAGGGAGGAGCTTTGGTGGGGAGGAAGATGATTGCCCTGCAGAAACTGGGGGAGCCCTGGGTTCAGAGTCAGCACATGGGATGGAAGGCACACTCAAGAAGAGGAGTATAAAGCAGAGGAATTAAATGAAAGTATTTTAAGGAACAGCCCACTATCCCCTTACCATCTGTTCCATCCCCCAACTTGTTCTTTTAGCTGCATAACATTTATCCTCAAGGCAAAAAGGGAGGAAGAGAGTGGACAGTGATCTGCAAGTATATTAATCACCTGTTAAAACAAAAGCCGAAACCCTTTAAAGGAAAAGAAGAAGATCTAGAGTTTCTCAGTGTGTCATCCCAAATGGTCAGTGTCCAATTTTAAAAATTACTAGACATGGGAAGGAGCAGGAAAATGTGACCTATAATGAAGAGAAAGGTTAATTATTAGAAACAGACCCATTGACAACACAGAAGTTGGAATTAGCAGACAAGGATTGCTAATTAAAAATATGTTGAGAATTTTACAGAAAGAAACGATGGATATGATGGATGAAGAGAAAGAAGATTTAAGTCATCAGATGTGCTTAGCAACAGTTCAGACAATGAAGAAGAAAGGATGAGTGAACTTAAAAACAAGTCAAAAGAAACTATGCAAACTGAAGAACAGAGAGAAAAAAAAGTAAAAGAATAAAACAAACAAAGCCAGAGCCTCGGTGACTTAAGGCATAGTATCAGGCAGTCTCACGAAGGTGTAATTGGAGTTTCAGAAGAAGAGCAAAGAGGAAATTTGGCAGGGAGAAAAGGAGGAAGCCATGAAGAAATGATGGACACAGTTTATCCAAATTTGATGAAAAACAACAAGCCTCATATCCAAGGTTCATTTCATAGTAATACATTGTTTGATTGATCAAAAAGACATAACACCTCTAAATATATGTGCATCTAATGATTCCAGATCCATGAAGCAGCAATATATAGAACTAAAGAAAGTGACAAATCCAAATCCACAGCAATTGTAGACCTTAATATCATATTATTAATACCTGATAGAACATATAGATTAAAAATTAGTAAGAACATAGACGATTTGAACAATACTATCAAACAACTTGAACCAATTGATATCTATAGGACAACACACCCAACAATTTCAAGAGAATATGGCAGTTACTTTTAAAAAGGCCAGTTGCTGGACCATAAAATAAGTTTCAAATTTTAAAGTACCATCTTAAGAGTGTGGTGTCTGAACACATAATTGAATTAACAATAGCAATAAGATAACTAGAAAATCTCTGAACGTTTAAAAATTAATCTTCTAAACAATCCGTTAGTCAAAAAGAAAATTTCACAAGAGATGTGAGAAAAATTTTGAACTGAATCATAATGAAAATATAATAAACCAATTTCCAATATCAGGAATAAAATTAAATTCATTCATTTAAAAGCTAACAACAGGATATTATAAACAACTTTATGCCAATCCAACAACTTAAATGAAATGGACAAATTCTTAAAAAACACACCCTACCAAAACACACAAGAAGAAATAGAAAATCTGAATAACACTATACTTATCAAGGAAATTCATAATTAAAATTGCCAGGCCCAGATGACTTCATTAGTGAATTTCCATGAGCATTTGAGGAATAAATATGACTGCAATCTTAAACAGTTTCAGAAAATAGAAAGAAGGAATACTTCCCAACTCATTTTATGAGGCCAGCATAACTCATACCAAAACCTGACAAAGTCATTACAAGAAAAGAAAATTACAGAATATTGTTAATGAATAAAGAAGTAAAAATCCTCAACAAAACATTAACAAGTGAAGTAAACAATATATAGAAGGATAATACACCATGACCAAGTGGGCGTGGTTAATGTCAGGAACTCAACATTGATTTAACATTAAAAAACAATCAACATAATATTATTAATAAAAGAGAACAATAATATGATCATCTCAGTGTATAAAATAAATTCACTTGACAAAATAAAAACTTTCAGCAAAGAAGGAATACAAGAGAACTTCTAAAGTCTAATAAATATATGGAAACTCTACAGCTGTGTGATACCTGACAAAATACTGAATGCAGTTTCCCTGAGATCCAGAATAATGCAGGGATGCTCATTCTGCTTTGTAGTTAGGATTAATAAGACAAGGAAATAAGGTAAGGAATGATTGGAAAAGAAGAAGTTAGACTTCATCATCACTGTCATCATTGTGTTTGTAGAAAGAAAATCTTAAGAAACCTATCAAAAAATAAATAAATAAAGCTGCCAGAACTAATAAGGAAATTAGCCAGGTTGCTAGATACAAGTTCAATATATTAAGAAGCATTTGTATTCCTGAACTCTAGCAACCAACATTTTGGAATTGAAGTTTTTAAAAATACTATAAACAATTACATAAAAAGTCTAAAATACCTAGGAATAAATTTGACTGTAGATGCACAAGACTCTAAGAACTATAAAATGATGCTGAAGCAAACTTAGAATCTAAATAAATGGCATAGTATGTCATGTTGAGGGTCAAAAGTCTCAGTATTGTTAAGATACCACTTACCCCCAAATTGCTTTATAGATTCAACACAAGACCAATGAAAATCTCATCATATTTTTTGTTGAAATAGGCAAATTGATTCTTAAATGTATATTAAAATGCGAAGGACCTAAGATAGTCAAAGCAGTCTTGAAAAAGAAGAGCAAAGCTGGACATTTATTACCTGATATTAAGACTCATTGTGTATTAATAGTTATAGTAACCAGGACAGTGTGATGGTGGTGTGAGAACTGGCAGCTAGGTCTGTGGAATGGAATACAGTCCAGAAATAGTCACGCATATAGTCAGTCAATTTTTAACAAAGGTACCAAGACAATTCAATGGGAAAGGTCAATTAAGATTTACTCTGCTATCCTCTTACATTATTTTTTCACATTTTACATACTAGTTATTAAGGTCAGTCTGTTTCTCATTTATTGCCTATAAATAAACCAGAGCTGATACATTGTGTGCTCTCCATATGTGTCTGTTGAATCCTTGAATCAGAAACCAATGTGATACTCATGACATTATACACCATTTGTGTATATATACAAAATTGGGATTTGGTGTTTTTAATAAAAGGAAGGCTCAAGTAATCATTAAATTCAAAGACACAAACTTCTAGGAGCCATTTTTAGATACATGGACAAGGATTAAATTAAAATGTATACAATTTGTATTGAAATCTAGGCAGATGGGATGTTTCCAGAGATAACTTTTCTTTCCATGATACAGCTACTGTGCTTCAAGTATTTGATGAATATTAGATAAAGACACAGCCAGAGACTCATCAGACTAGGCTCCCTACAACTGGAAGGGCCGTAAGCATGCATAGCACTAAAGTAACACTGATTCATTCATTCAGTATTTATTATGTATCTACGAGATACCAAGCACGTACAGTAATGATGAACAAGACATACATCACCCTGTCACCACTTTTCTCATATAGAAATTGCAGAGGATATTTTAAGTCTTCGTTAAAACAAATATCCTTTTCTAAAATATAAATTAGTAGTGATTACACACTGAAGAGCAACACTCTCACATTCCTTGTGTGTCCTATTAGTGTTATCCAATAGAAATTTAACACATACTATGTATATAATTTTATATTTTCTGGTAGCCACATTTAAAAAGTGTAAACAGGTGAATTAAATTGGGTAATATATTTAACTTAATGTATCAAAAATATCATTTCTACATGTCAATATTTTTTACATTATTAAAGAAATATTTTAATTTTTTTATTTCGTACTAAATCTTCAAATTTCAGCATATATGTTACACTTACAGCACATCTCAATTTGGACAAGCCACATTTCCAGTGTTCAGTAGCCACATGTGCCAGTAGCTGCCTTACTGGACACTGAGGCTTATGTGTGAATCAGCCTCCATTGAGCTATAACCTGTTGGAGTTTACAAGTGGACTCCAGATAGATGGAGAGCTGATGGTATTTCTCACTATAATGTTAGAGGAAAGTCACTAGATACAGTGACTTTCTGTTAAAGCTCTATAACCCTCCACCAGTTTTCATCTGCAAGAGTCCCAGAGTTTTACTATATTTGAAGACAAGTCTGTACTGAAGTAATGCTGATTCATTCATTCAGTATTTATTATGTATCTACAAGATACCAAACACATACAGTAATGATGAACAAGACATACATGCATGTCATACATATATGCAAATATGTACAAGTGGTCTTGAAGATTTTAATGTTCAGTGATTCCACTAGCAATGAGACAGCTTTTCAGGACCTAAAAAAATATCTCTACTCACATTTCTCAATTGATATTTGTTTGGGGAATGTTGAAACGAACCAGTAGACCACATATCAGTTCTCTGATACACAAACAAAATGTTTTCAGCTCTAAGTTAATGAGCCCATGCTCATTTGCATGCTTGGCTTCCATTTAAAATTCTTTTGCATTTCATTACAATAATTTTTTCCCTCTGCTCTAGGGTCATTGTTTCCATTAAGTTAGAGTATAAATCCACTTATTTTCAGGAATATGATCTCTTTACGACACTATACACAAAGATCTGTGTTTTAAATTTGATATGGTTTGAATGTTTGTCCCCTCCAGATCTCATGTTGAAATGCGATTCCCAATGTCAGAGGTAAGGCCCAGTGGGAGGTGATTGGATCGTAGGGGCAGATGCCTCATGAATGGTTTAACAGCATCCCCTTGGTGATAAGCGAGTTCTTGCTCAGTTACTTCATGTGAGATCTGGTTGTTTAAAAGTATGTAGCACCTCTCCCCTCACTCTTTTGCTCCCATTCTCACCATGTGATATGCTGGCTCCCAGTCATCTTCTACCATGATTGTGAGCTTCCTTAGGCCCTCACCAGAAGCTGAGCAGATGTTGGCATCATGCTTCTTGTACAGCGTACAGAATCATGAACCAAATAAACCTCTTTTTCTTTAAAAATTGCCCAGGCTCAAGTATTCCCTTACAGCAGTGCAAAAACAGCCTATCCCAGAATTCTCAATTTATAGTATCTCATCAAGACTGCCTCTCAACTGAGATTTAGAGAGGTAGTGACTTGGAACCAGTTTGGACATATCATTGTTTTAACACAAATGTTTATAGACTCAACATAAAATTAGTCTTTTATCTTTTACAGTAGGGTTTCTCAGGGTGGCTGGTACCACCCATCTCCACTCCAACAGAATCACCTGGGGAGGAGAAGCCTGGGCCCACGACTGAACTGGAATCTCTAGAAATGGTGTTTGGGAACTTGCATGTGTAATATGTACCAAAGGAAACTCATTTCACACTGAAGTTTGACAGCCAGTGCCTTATAGTGAAGTTCTACTTTAATATAACTAAGGATAAAATTGCATACTACCATTTGAATCTGTTTTATTACTGGAGGAAATGCTGTTTTCAGTACTTATATACTTTGTTTACTACCTTTGCTGAACACTTTGTGTACTGTGAGTAAACTTTTAAGGGTATTCATTCAGCTCATAAAAAGTATGTTGTGCTTTCTTGATACATAAGTTATGAATGATGGATTCAACTGAAGTCTAATTATATTGATCATGAATGGACTAATGTCTAAAATCAAATTGACTAGGACCTAGATCATATTCCTTTGTATTTTTTCAAGTGTAGTCTCTGTGACTGTGTCAGGTAAGATTTTCATTGTATTTTACTTTTTTCTATGAAATTGTTTCGAATGTACTTTAATTCAATCATAATTCTACAGAAAGCCACTGAGCCAGACACAAGTACCAGGGCTTCAAAACAGAACTGGACTCAGTGTTGGCCCTTGGAAAGGTTGCAGCCCCTGCAAGGCAGGGGTGAGGGGCAGATACAGAAGCTTTGTGTTAAAACATAAAACCATGGTACCATGGTTTTAAGTAAAGCAAAGCACCATGAGAGTAGAGAGTAGCAGCGCAAGGGTGACTATCTGAAAAGGCTGAGCATTACAAAGATGACTGTGTTCTGTTTGAGTGCAAGCCAGTCAGCCAGACAAGTGAAGACATTCCCACAAGGTCATCCAGGACATAAGGAATACCAGAACTTGGTTTTCCTAGATCCAAACTGCACTCATCAAGCTTTCTACAAGAACCTGGCCTTCAAAAGCACACTGGCTTCCCTTTTCTCACACCCAAAACTTTCTCTGGTAGTAAGCAAGATGTTAAGGGTGATACATTTCCTTTTCAGGCCACTAACGTGCCATTTAATTCACTCCAGCAATAACTAAATAGGAGCCTACCTTTAAAAGATGCCGAAAGCAACATCCTGCTAATTTATTGCCACATCTATTACATCTCCAGAGAGAATCTGACTCCCTAGATTTTAAATATAGTTGAGATATTATGATGACGTTTTCTGATTTAAGCCCTCCATAAATTAGATGCAATGATTATAGTATCTGTTGTCACTTCATTTTTGCTCTATCTCCAATCACTCTTCTGCCTTCATTAATTCTGAATAAAATATCACAAGACATTAATGTAGCACTTGGAGATAGGAGGGCTACATTTTTATAGCCTCAATATGAAATTGTACTTAAAGACTCATAAGCCTTTACTGGAATAGCAGGGGGGAAGAGGGACTGCTCATCTTCTACAGCCCTCTTAGTAACCTTCCTGGATGGTTATGGATGAGGAAACTAGGGCTCAGAGATGCCCAGGGTCACTCTACAAGTAATTACCAGAGCCAAAACATGCCCAAGTCTTCCTACTCAAAATACAAGGCTCTTCTAGTACACCCTCTAATCTTCTGGGGATTATTTTAAAACAGTTTCTTGGCTGTTTGCAATGAAAGGCATTATTGCCAGCTTGTAAACAAAAACAAAAGTCTTGGCATCCTCCATCACTTTATCATCAGTGTTTTTAGTTTATCACTTCACAGTCATTATTTGGTGTTTTCTTACAGAAGGCAACAGACTACTGCAACAGAAACTATCCTTAGATGGGAACCCCAAACCTATACATGGAACAACAGAGAGGTCAGATGGCCTACAGTGGTCAGCTGAGCAGCCTTGTAACCCAAGCAAGCCTAAGGCAAAAACATCTCCTGTTAAGTCCAATACCCCTGCAGCTCATCTTGAAATAAAGCCAGATGAGTTGGCAAAGAAAAGAGGTAAAGTGATTTCTTTTGCACAAATGATTCAACATATTTTGCACATACAGAAAAGTGCCAGAGTGACAGAACTTTCCAAAAGATGCTGCTTAGTGAAGACAGATGCACATGAAATTGCCTTTTTTTTTTCTGTGACCCACATAGATGGAAAGGCAGATGTGATTCCTCCCATGTAATCAAAGGTCTTGAATATTTAAATGGAATTACATCTCCTTTCTCTGCCCCTCTGAGACCATCCTTCTTGTAGGCATGGATAACCTTGCACCACAAATACCTTCCATCCTAATATCTTATAAAGCAAGTGCTCATGCAGGAGCTCTTTTAAAAATGTAACTGCTGAAAGGGACTCATGTTTCCCTGATACGCAATTGCGTGACTTGCACTGAACAAAGATGAGTCTGGAGGCTGGTATATGTTCTTCAGATATGGTCTTCCCAATGTAAATTCAGTTCTGTGTTAGAAATTACACACAATGTAACACTGAAAGAGGGTTTTATATTTGACATGCTGGATTTTTATGATTTTTCTGAGCTTGGATATACTTGATACATGACTGGTATTAAAAATGAAAATCACTTCCTTTCTGATTCCCAGAAGATTAAATACTATTCTTTTCATTCAGCCTCAGTTGTATCTGATTTCCTTGGCTTTAGTTTGATCTGCTTTCTCACTTTTCTTGAGGGGGATTTCTTTCTTCTACGAAACATGGCCTGATTGTGATAAGTACAATCTGCCTGTTTGTGATACACTATCTGTAGACCCTGGTGACAGTTTCAGGAAATCAGGCGAGATGGGCACCCATAGAGCTATTTTCAGTGCTGCTGCTCTAATTACAGACCTGGCTTCAGATGATGGCGCCAGTGCCAGTGTACCTGGCACTGATGCCCCATCCTCTCTCTAGCTCATTTGTACCTCTCGCAGTCTCTGTGTCAATTTCCTCTTCCAAAAGCCCTGCTGGCTTTTAACCATGCAAAGTGGTGTTTATAGAGAGAGCCAGCAGCACAAATGGTCTTTAGACATATCAGATTCTAAGGCGCTGCAATTTGTGATAGAACATAATGATCACAGCCTCCTTCCAAAGAGTGCAGGAGACAAGCGTACCCCAGATGGCCCAGCCAGAGACCCCACTGGTGAAACCATAACAGCCTCAGGTGCCACGCAAACCACCCACACTGGGTTACAAACATTCTCCTGATGGAACTTTTACTAGATGAAAGATGAGTCCATTTTTCTTGGTGGGCTAATTGCTTTGTTTTGTCATTTAGCTTACAAACAGAGGATAAAATGCTCAAGTTAATAATATTTTTTGACATCAATTTTAGGCCCAAATATTGAGAAATCAGTGAAGGATTTGCAACGCTGCACCGTTTCTCTAACTAGATATCGCGTCATGATCAAGGAAGAAGTGGATAGTTCTGTGAAGAAGATCAAAGCTGCCTTTGCTGAATTACACAACTGGTGAGTGATTCAATGTAGGAACTATAAATTTGTGCTGCTTGAGCTGTTCCAACAGGTAAAAGTATCAGATGGAATACGTTGTTTATTTAGTACATAAACATCACAGAATAACTCTCCAGCAGATTTTGTTAAGCCCTGCAGGCAGTAGCATGTATCTTGGGAATAAAAAAGAAGATAAAGTATTTGAATAAAAAGAAACCTGATAGACATAATTCACTGGAGTTTGAAGTTGGCCCAAAACTATATGAATGATGTAGAACAAAACCTCAACAAAGAATAAAACCTCAAAAAATAATATTTTTGACAAATCCCTGGAAGGCTAATATCATGAATACTACTAGGAAGACAAAATATTTTCCAGCATTATAATTATAAAATAAGAATTCCCTTAATGAAATTCAGAAACATCTCATATAAGCTTAGCGACAGAATCCCATTCTTGGGTAACTTTAAGACTAGAATTTAAACATGGTACATCAATATGGTTTTGGTCCTGCCTTGCCCTTCCCTGCTACTGATTTTGATGGAAAATGTTTGAACCCTGTGTATTTGCTCATGTCCACAATTGAAATGATACATCTGTTAATAAAGGTTTAGTTATTATCAGTAGAAAAATGTTCTCAGCGTATCAGTTAGGTCTCTTTCATTTTGGAGTGGCAGAAATCAAGTCACACTAGTTAAAGACAAAAGAGAATTTATTGGCTGATATACATGAAAATTTCAGAAGGTTCCTCCAGACAAATTTGGCTCTAACTCCTCATTATGTTATCAGGACTCAGTCTGTCTCACCCTCTCTCCTTCCTGTCTCTCCTGGTGCCTCCCAGAGTCTCCTAGCTCTCTCCATTCTTGGCTTTTTTCTTAGGCACCATCTCTCCTTGTGGCAGCAAAGAGGACCCCCTCACAGCTGCCAGATTACATAATCCTTAGCCCCTCTGATGATCTGAGAGACGGCTTGGTCTGAAATAGCAAAAGTCCAAGGGTTGGCACATATCCATCATGCCCAAGTTCATGTAACATATTCCCTATCTCTCATTGGCCTCCCGTGATTCTAGAATTTGATCACTACTTCTGCATGTTTTTCCTATTCCAAGTCCTTGCTTTGACATTGATGTGCTTTTTAGCAGAAACTATGGAGTTGTGTAAAACTAAGAATTAAGCTTAACACTAATCTAAAATGCATGAATTTTAAACCATCTGCTATGTATCATATAAGATCCTAAGGGTACAGAAGACACCAGGAACTTGAAAGAAAACTTTCTCCTTCAGTTATCATTCAGCCTCTCAGAGGCCCTCTGAGGGGAGGATTCATCTGCCTTCCCCCATCCCCAGTCGTGGCATCTGGATGTCACCGTAAGTCTTCTCTGTTTGATCATATTGTTCAAAGCAACTCCAAGAATATGTTTGAGTACTTAGAGAAATTAAAGATGCTATACAAATGAAAATTGTTATTACTATTATTTTATAGTTTTATAACTTTCCAATCTATCTTTAGGTAAGTTACCTTAACACTTAGAAGTACACCCAGCTTCCAGGGCTGTTCTCTAGAGCCAGGGTCTAGAGACATGGGGCCAACTAGTAACTATCCTAAGCATTATGGCCGTAAGGTGTCTGTGCGCTACCCAGCTCTGCTGTTGCTGCTCAACGGCAGCCCTAGATAATCAAAAAGGCTGTGGGCCAGATTTGGCTCATGGGGGTCATAGTTTGTCAACCCCTGTCTAGAGGCATTAGTTAGCTGTTCAGAGAAGACCACTCCATCTTACTCTTTAGTGTGGCCTTTTCGAATAAACTCTTCCTCTGAGCCCTCTGTGTGATACCTTCCATCTGAGTGACTCATACACTAATTGACAAAGTGTAACAATGCCCTCAAATTACTTCCCTCTTCTCCAGCTGCTCTGAGTACTTCTTATTTTATTTTATTTCTTAGTAAAATGAACATCACATGGGTCATGAGACATCTTGAGATTTATAACAGATTCTGTGAGAGTTTTACTCCTCAAGAGCTGAAAGCGTGGGGCCAGGAAAGTCAGCACCCGAGGAAATTGTATATTTTTTCTCTGCTTGTAATTCATGTTGTGTTTTAAACTGATGGAAAGAATCACTTCTGAATGAGTGCTGCCAAGTAGTACTGCTGTTTAAAAGCCACCTACTTAACAAAATGGCACTTTTTCTGCAAACCGAAGAAGACATTTAGATCAACCATTTTTGGTATGCCATTGCTATAAAATGAGTAAACACCAGCACTTATTTTCTGATCTAATCTTTAATAAAAATGATCCCACAATAATTGCATAAATGTTAACTTAAAAATAAAACCAAAGTGCTTTTTAAAATCAACTGTGCATGTCTGCCAAACAGAAAAAGCTTGCCTCTGTTCCAAATGAGCTTGCAGCCCAGCAAACATGGTGACGTACTTGAATAAAGCCTCCCTCTTGTTTTCTAAGGGGAAGAAAATGAATTTTAGGGTTTGTGGTGCTCTTGAAATATCAGGTCACAAAATTGAAGACGGCAGCTTAGAAATTTTTTTTTAATGAAATTTTCCTATTGATGGTGAACTCCTGCATTCTAAGCATTATAGAAAACTTTGAGTGAACTGTAGGTGTATTAGAATATACTCATTTTAATGCGGTTGTAGCCTCAGGATTACATCATGAGGCATATCTAGATTTGGAGAACATGGGGACAAGTCCTCTAGTGATTTCCAGAAAGAGTGCCAGTTCTGAGAGAGATGTCACTGCTTATAGTGCACAAGCGACATAGATGTTACCTTCCATTTCCAGTTCCTCTTCTACTCTGCTTGCTTTGGGCCACCCAGTTATCCTAACCACAATGTACTTAATAAGCATGTCGTGTAGTTTAGAACCGGACACTCAGGTCAGAAATTCTAAATGTTCACTTTGCTACCAAAAAGTGCCAGCATAAGGACCTGAGTCCTGCTTGACTAAATTCCCTGAAAAGTACTGCTGGAATTCATGAGAATGATGATTTTGAGAGGCTGGGAGCAAGCTGTTGTTTGCACATCCTCAATACCAAGCAAGCACACATCAAGGTAAAATGAACGAAATGATCTCTCTTCCAACCGAGCTGTGAAGAATATTTTGTTCAGTACAGTTACTGAAGAAAACCACTAACTAGCTAAAATGTAAAATCAAGTTGTCCTTTAAGCAGAATGCAGTTACGTAGGCTACATTACCGTAACAGAACATTCTCATTTTCCCAGGAAGAATTAGGGATTTGCGAGGGGAACAGAGATGACACAATGCCCTCACAATACATCTTAACAGAAAATAAATTTTGCGATATGAGCATCTGTGTGAAAAGTCACATCAGGAACTAACATGAAACAGCTGGTTTCTTTTCTATATGATTGGCCTCCTACCACAACTGGAAAATATTCATCCTTTGGAATCATAGCTGCCAGATTTAATTGCTTTATATGCAAACTACTCTAGCTTCTCATCACAAATCTGTGTGTGTCCAAGTTGATTGTGAAGGCTTAAAATGAGCAATACAACATTAAATTCAAAAAAAAAAAAAAAAAACCATTGAGGAAGGATAATAATACTTGATAGTTCCACCATATGCTAGGGGAAAAAGTGTTCCAAAATAGAGCTGTAAAAATTCTGTTAGGTACTATTGTCAATTTAACATCTAATTAAAAGCACTCTAAGAAAATGGAAGACAGGAATGAGCCAATGGGGTAGCGTGTGTGCTAGGCGTGGGGAGGCGTAAAGAGGCTGCAGAGAATGGGGGCTGGAGGGAGCAGTCCTTTTAGCAGCTTTGTTTTCCAAGAGGAAAGGGAAATCTGTGAAAGCATGTGTTCTGTACCAATGGACCAGAAATGTTCCTATGCTTTGTGTTTACTTTTCCCAAAGCAATGCCAGGTCTGGCCCAAGCAGAATTTCAAAGTAGGTCAGGAGTCTCAGCTGCCCGCACCCTGAGCCCTGGCCCACTTACCCTTCCTCTGCCAATTTTCCTGCATCTTAAAGTTTTCTCCTTCCCAACAGACAGGGCGAACCTCCTGCTGCCCCCTACAGGTCAGGGCTCCTCACCTCAATCAAGATAGGTGTTTAGAGTGGTGTCTCCATTTCCCTTTTCTCTTTTTTTAACTATGAAAACTCAATTATCTTATGTAACTACTAAACTCATTCCTTTGATAATCATGTATCCTTCCTCTCAAAGTGATACATTTGCATGCTAACAAATGCTCTGTTGAGACTCTCTAACCCAGCCAAAAGAATAACTCTAAAAGTGAGAACGTGGCAGGGGAAGGTGGCACACACCTGTAATCCTAGCACTTTGGGAGGCTGAGGCAGGAGTTTGAGACCAATCTGGGCAACACAGGGAGACCCCGTCTCTACAAAAAGAAAAAAAAGTAGCTGGGTGTGGTGGTTTGTCTGTAGTCCCAGCTACTCGGGAGGCTGAGAGGTGGGAGGATCACTGGAGTCTAGGAAGTCGAGGCTGTAGTGAGCCAAGATCATGCCACTGCACTCCAGCTTGGGCAACAGAGTGAGACCCTGCCTCAAAAAGTAATAATAAAATAAAAGTGGGACTTTTAGGCAGAAGAAAAAGCTATTTTGAAATATGTTTATCTTTCTCATCCCTCAAATCCTTCTCATCTGCTACTGAAGCCCTGTTAATAGCCAAGCAAAATCACACACAGATTATCAATGTGGTCAACAGGTGGCCCCACATACAAACCAGATGTCACCATTGACACTTTAAATATTGTGCATTTTTCCCAGGATGTGATCTTGAAGTCTCCCATATGGGAAATTGCCAGTGGCACTGTTGAGTATCAGAACCACCTATGTAACCATATGTCCCATATTCCCAGTTTGCTCTCCTCGGATATCCGGACAATTTTAAGTTGTTGAAACATATATCCTTGAAGCCCCTTTAGTTTGAGTCCAAGTAAGGCCATCACTTTTGCAGGTTTTTCACAGCTGATTCTTGCCATGTTGATTGGTTGTTTTTGTTTTTTTTCCCCTGCCCTTATTCTCCAAATTTTAGCTGCTTTCGTGTGACTCCTGGCTTTCCAAACAATGATAAACCCTGGCTTTTCTTTGGGTTTTTTATGTGTTCTCTTTGTGAACAACTTAACATTAAAAGATGATGTCTATATATTCGTATCTACTTCTTTGCATACCAAAGTATATGTGTGTACACTATAAATAAAAAGTCAGAGCTTTATAGTCCTCCCTTGCCTAAGTGCCACCCCCAGAGATACTGACGGTACCAGGCTTTTAAAAACAACAGGCCGGGCATGGTGGCTCACGCCTGCAATCCCAGCACTTTGGGAGGCTGAGGCAGGTGGATCACCTGAGGTCAGGAGTTCAAGACTAGCCTGGCCAATGTGGTGAAACCCCGTGTCTACTAAAAATACAAAAAATTAGCCAGGCATGGTGGCATATACCTGTAATCCCAGCTACTCAGAAGGCTGAGGCAGGAAAATCACTTGAACCTGGGAGGTGGAGGTTGCAGTGAGCCAAGATCGCTCCACTACACTCCAGCCTGGGCAACAGAGTGAGACTGCCTCAAAAACAACAACAACAACAAAAGGGCCAGGAACGGTGGCTCATGCCTGCAATCTCAACACCTTGGAAGGCCGAGGCAGGAGGATTGCTTGAGCCCAGGAGTTGGAGACCAGCCTAGACAACATGGAGAGACCTCATCTCTACAATTTTTTGATTAGCTGGGCGTAATGGTGTATGCCTGTGGTCCCAGCTATTCAGGAGGTTGAGGTGGGAGGATCACTTAAGCCCAGGAATTCAAGGCTGCTGTGAGCCATATTCATGCCACTGCACTCCAGCCTCGATGACAGAGTGAGACCCTGTCTCAATAAAAACCAAAAACAGATCATTCTCTTGACATCTGTGGTTGAAAATTGCCATTTGCTGGTCGAGAGTCTTGCAAAGGGAGTGATATATCTAGGGCCACAGCAGTGGTTCTCAATAGGACGATTTTGCCCCCAGGAGACAGTCGATTTGGAAATATTTTTGGTTGTCACAGCCACAGGGAGAGAGTGCCGCTGGCATCTATTAGGTAGAGGCTAGGGATGCTGCTAGCCATCTCTCCCACCGCTCCCACAACAAAGAATTACCTGACCCAAAATGTCTGTAGTGCTGGGAAAGCCTGAGTGAGAGGAAAGTGAGAGGAAGAGTATCTCATTCGTCCTGCCATCTCGCTTCTGCTGGAGCTCCTTGAGGGAAGGATGGAGACTCTTCCCTCTGAAACATCCCTGAGCATCTGTCTGCCCCCAGCTGCCCTCCTAAGCCACCACTGGAGATATGAAAGAGGGACTTTCCAATCACTTACAAACCCAAAGAAACATACTATATTTGTCTTCTCATTTCATATCAGTGCAGCAGGAAATATTTTTTCCATAGTGCCTGAAATGTAAACCCTCTCACTACACATTTTAAAGGTCAAATTACATTTTTGTCTCCTTGAGATCAGAAAAACAATTATACTGCAGTGTAGAAAATTGAAGGCTTTGCTTTATCGTCTGTTTTTCATTATAGAATTCTACTCAGTCCTTAGAAGAAAATGGAAAAATTAAGAACCGAAGGTTGTAGCTAATGATAAGCAGTCACTTTCATTAGCCATTCTGTTTCTACCTGAGTCTTTTTCTCTTTTTGCAATAAAACCAAATATCGCAGTGGGGACCAGGATTAGGATGAAGATCTGAGACATGTAAAGATAAACACAGTAAGGAATTGTTCCATTAAATGTCTACTTGGGGGTTATTCTTCTTTGGCTTCAGCCAGGCAGCAATATTACTTGGTGTTTCTGGGCATACCTGGCATATATCCAACTACTCTAATACCGGTGACATACCCAGATGTGCCAGCCATTGTGTTCTTTAAGCCAAATGAAGCAGGTCTTTTACATATCTTACAGTGCCGTAGTGGTTGAACAAATACTTATTGGCCATTTCATTACTCTTAATTAGGAGAATCACTGGAATTGTGGCACTATATATACTTTAACAGGTGGGCATAGGAAAAATATGTATTAGGCGAAACAGGTCCTAGAATCACATCTCTGTCACAGAATAGATGCTGTGGCAACAAGCAAATTTGGGTTTTGAGTTCAGTCACATGGAAGATGTTGATACAAGTATGAGGAATGAGTCAAGATTCCATTGTTAAACCAACGTGGCTGAAATATTGATAGTAAACACTCCTGGTGTACGCTGAGAGTATCTGGGGTAGGATAGTGTAGTTGTACGGTAATAAGATGACGCTTTTCTCTGTGCCGTTCAACACGGCATGTTTATAAAAGGATTACCAGTAGGAAAGCTGCCTTTAGGAGCCTTTTCAGCCACTTCGCATTGTTACATAATAATTTTTAAAAGCTTTCAATTCCATTTTTAATCATCAGGAATGTGTTAAACATTTACTAAATTTTGCCAGTTCCTTAGATTAAACGATTAGTGAAGACAAAAATCAAGAGTTTGGCCAGCTAGAGCAACATCAGGAGACCTCATCTCTACAAAAAAATTTAAAATTAGCCAGATGTGGTGGTATGGTCCTGTAGTCCCAGCTACTCAGGAGGCTGAGGTGGGAGGATAATTTGAGGCCCCAGGTTGAGGCTGTGTAAGCCGTGATCATGCCATTACACTGCAGGCTAGGCGACAGAGAAAGACCCTGTCTCAAAAACAAACCAATGGGTGGGCACGGTGGCCCACACCTGTAATCCCAGCACTTTGGGAGGCTGAGGTGGGTAGATCACTTGAGGTCGGGAGTTCGAGACACAACATGGCTAAACCCTGTCCCTACTAAATATACAAAAATTAGCCGAATGTGGTGGCGCATGCCTGTAATCCCAGCTACTCAGGAAGCTGAGGCAGGAGAATCACTTGAACCTGGGAGGCAGAGGTCGCAGTGAGCTGAGATCACACCACCGCACTCCAGCCTGGGTGACAGAACAAGACTGTTTAAACAACAAAAACAAAACAACAACAACAACAAAAATCATAAGAGTTCAGTGTGTTTTGGTTTTGTTTTCTAATAAAATCAAGAGTTTCTATTGTGTTTTTTAATGTTTTGTTTTAAAAGACATGTAATAAAAGGGCTGTATCTCTTTCTGCTCTGGAAATGAATACAATCCTTTCATTGATCAAAATCTATATAAACCAGACTTTCTGACTAATCCCTTTCCTTCTCATCAAGTAGTTTTTCTAAGTGTTCACCTGCTTGTGACTTGCACAAAGCACCACAGAAAGAAAATTAAACAAACGTTTTTCTCCCCACACCCAATATTCAATATTATGCCAGAAGTTAAAGGAACAGAGAGTATGGGGGTGAACATTTACTTGCAAGGGACACCAAGAGACAATAATGGAAGAGGCTAATAAATATATTTATGCCTCAAGAGAGCCATGTGTATGGTTTCTGTTGCTGTCTAGCTGACAAATTGCCCAAAATGACTCCTTTTCCTCACTCTGCACCAGTCCAATAAACCGAAATAAGCTCCAGGATCTATTCTGAAATTGTGAAAAGGGCAAATACCCATATTACATGGAGAAACTCAAGGTTCCCATGACTTTGTGACTAAAGCAAGTCCCTGTGGTGCAGTATAGTTCATATTTTGCCTCGTTTGTGAATATGTGTCTTTCTAAATAGGTGTAGCTCACTCTTTGGAGGTGAACGCTTCTCTTTTCCTATTTTCTTTCCTCCCTGAGGTTTTTCTCTACGATAGATGTTTCCCCAGGGCCTTTGCAAGGACTGAATGAATCAGTTGACATGAAGGAAGAGCAGGTTGATAAAGACAAAAAGTACTGAACTGGCCTTTTCAGTTTAGGTACAGTCCCCAGGAAACCAGCATAAATAGCACCTTGTATTAATAGCCTTCCTGAGCTCCATGTGTGGATTACCTCCATACGTTATGTCAGCCACACACTTGGCACTGGCGGTCAGCTCTGCTGGCACTGCAGCCTTCTTTGCAGAATCAAGGCCCTCATAAGAGCTGGAAGACAAGAAATTGATTCTAATTTCAGCCTGAAATCGGAGATTTCTGAATCTTTTCAGCAGATGAAAGCTTACCAATCAACCAGCCCAGGAATGTACTTCTGAAAAGGAATTGTTTGTTTTCATCATAAAATAGAAAAATAAAGAGGAAATAAGCAAATTGTTCTATCTACATATTCCCATAGGATACATAGGATTCTTTTTTAAAAAATATATGCCATATGGTCTATTTTCACTAGAAAAAAGAAGATGAATTTGTTCTTATATATTAGTATAAATATAAAATACATTATAATACTGAAAAGTGAGTCCTAAATTACAATTTCAAACTGCTTCTTGGAGCTTATTTCTGTTTTTTTGGACTGGTACAGTGAGACTAAGGAGTTATTTTGGGCAGTTCGTCAGCTAAGTCAGCAACGAATCATATAGAAAGACTGTACATGAAGCCGATAAAACAGAATTCCTTATGTGTATACTACATGCTGCTTCTAGTGACTATAAACTCTTGATTCTTACCAGGCCATATTCTAACAAAAGACACATTTTCCAAGGTTTATTAGCCACTTAATTAGGAGGCATGGGATGTAGAGTTAGAATAAGGTTTAAATCTCATCTCTACATATTCTAGCTCTGAACCTGGTTGAATTTTTTTAACTCCTTCACAGCTATAAAACAGAAGTACTGTTACCACTTTCTAGGGGTTTTGTGAAAATTCATATACAAGTAATGCATTTATCACATCATTCTAGAACGTCACTAGCCTGGCCCATAAGAGATGTTCAGTTAAGGTTGATTCTCTTCCAGAGTAGCATTTGGGAAATTTCCTTTCCTCTACACCAAGACACTGGCAATAAGTTATCCCTCCCAACTTTCTGTTTATTTAGCATGCAGTGGATTCCAGCTATGGGATAGGAATGGTTCATCACCACTTTTACTTTTTACTACTTGATGAAGAGAGAAGTAAGACAAAGGGACTCCCAGTTCTGAATGTCACATTTGCCACCAGAACAGCTCCCCTTCCCCTTTCTCGTCTTGCCACACCTTCTCTACCTCTCTCTTCCCCTTTCTTCATTCATCCACTTAATAGATGAATGTGTGTCAAGCCCCTACTTCTCAAACATTTGAGTGCACGAGGAGCATCAGGGCCCCATTCCCAGATATTCTGATTCTGTGGATGTTGGGTGGCACCCAAGAATCTTCCATTCAGTGAGTGCAGTGAGTACAAATGTAAGTGGTCTGCAGACCACACTTGAAGGAGCATGTCTAGAAAGACTGAGGGATAAAGACAAGTCTTTTTCCTAAAAAAGCTCATGCACTGGTGGCTGCAGATGTAAACAAGCTGAAATGGAGCTGGGGGAAGGGAAAATCAGCTCTGCCTGGCTCATTAGGATAGGTTCCATTGCAGAGGTGACCTTTGAGCAGGATCTTGAAGGAAGACTAGAAATTTGCCAGATGGAGAAGGAAGAAAGAAGATTCCATGCAGAAGAAGCAACACAAAGAACCAGAGGCACGAAAGAACGTAATGTGCTCAGGGAGAGGTACCCTCCTTCCATCAATAATGATGGTCTCAGCTGGGCACGGTGGCTCATACCTGTTATTCCAGCACTTTGGGAGGCTAAGGTGGGAGGATTGCTTGAGGCCAGGAGTTCAAGATCAACCTGGACAACATGGAAAAAACCTGTCTCTACCAAAAAAATACAAAAATTAGCTGGGTGTGGTGGTGTAGATCTGTGGTCCCAGCTACTCAGGAGGCTTAGGTGGAAGGATCACCTGAGCCCAGGAGGCGGAGATTGCAGTGAGCCAACATCACACCCACACCACTGCACTCCAACCTAGGCAACAGAGCCAGACCCTGTCTCAAAAAAAAAATTAATAAAAATAATGATGGTGGTCTCACTCCATCAATAAATGAATTTTGAGCACATCCCTCTCGAATCAGAAAGTTTCTTTATAAATTATACATGTGTACTACTGTTAATCTGTATACTAAAGATTAGGAAAGCCTACTTAGAATAAAAAGTGAGTACATAAAAATTAATATTGTATTCGTGCTCCACTTTGGAAGCCTGGACTAGAGTAGGGCCTTACCATGGGCAGTAACAGCACTTGCGATTGTGGGGAAGAGCCTTCTAGGTCAAAAACAAGAAGAGCCCCTCCTCTCCCCTTTTCACATGAGAGCCTGCCTGGAGGCCAGGAGCAGAGGAGGCTAGGCCTGGCTACCTTGGGTTGAATGTGGGCCAGCATTTCTGGCACTTCTTGTACCATATCAGTTTCTTCCAGTTTCTGTTCCTGTTATTTATGTTCAGCAACCATGATGACATCTACATAAATGCCCTTCCCCTTGCCCCCACTGTGTGTGTGTGGTTTTGTTTTTTTTTTTTTTCTTGGAAGGAAATACAACAGTGATCAGAGTGGTTGGCTCTATTTTGTGCTTGAGACAAAGGGGCATTTTGCTTTATTTTGTTTTATTTTGAAATTTGTTTCATTTTATCCTGTTTCTAATATTTTCCAGTTTTTTTAGTAGAGATGGGGTTTCATCATGTTGGCCAGGCTGATCTTGAACTCCTAACCTGAGGTGATCTGCCCGCCTCAGCCTCCCAAAGTGCTGGGATTATAGGCGTGAGCCACTGCGCCCAGCAGATGTAACTTCAAAAGGGGAAGCGGGGGAGTCAGCATTTTTATAGTCAAAGAAACTGAAATACAGTCAAGTTACTTTCCCTGAATAGGGATCTCCATGAAAAAAAAAATGAACTAATAAGTAATTAGCAAAGATAAAAATTTCTATTGTTCATCAAAGTCATATATAATTTCTAAACAGAGGAATATAGATTTTTAGTTGAACATTTGATGTTGTGGGATTTCCATACTATGGCATTATGCTATTCTGTCATTTTAAAAATTCCAATAAGAAAAAGAAATCCCTATGTATTTTTTTAAATTAATTATGTCCTTTTTGAAGAACTCCAAAATATTATTAATGTTGAGAATTAGTCTTTATACTAAATCTGTGTGTCTCATTCCAGAAATGCACCTCAGACAGTATGATGAACAATTTATTAACCATGATTTCAAATCATTGTATGATTCCAACATAAAATATGCAGACTAAGCAATATTAACACATTGTATTGCCTCTCATAAAAGAAGTAGAAATAAAATGTCAGCCTGATTGGCAATTGGGTGTAGTCATTGATGTTCATTGACAGTCAGATGGATTTTGACTTTGCTTTGTACGTTGAGTGTGGTTCATGCTTGAGGCACCCCCACTGTATTTCCTGGATGGGCATGATTAGTAGGCAGTCTTTCAAAGGGTTGTGTGCTAAACCCCAGTCCACATGCTGTGGACATGTATGTTGGGTTTTATATGTTTACCAAATAACACTGTTAAATCCTAGAAATCTTTAGAAGGACCAATCTGTCACCAGTGCTGCATTTAAGAAAAAAAATCTATTATTATTTTCCAGTTTTGAAAAGAATTCAGGTTGCTGTAAAACCTAAATGCAAATATATACAGAGTGGAAGGTGACAGACCCGGGAATTCCAGCAGTGTAACAATAAACAACAACAAATAGCCAAGGACTTGATAATGTGCTCAGGGTTAAATAAGAGTCAGTGGAAGTGGAGAGGTGCATGGGACAGACAGACATTTCTGGGGTAGACTTCAGAGGATGTAACCATGTGGGAAGTGAAGGAAGAGGAGCCATGGACACTGGGTGAGAGATGACACCAGTAACCAGCATAGAGGGTACAGGAGAGAGGACAGGATGGGGAGCAGAACAGCAAGGAAGAGCCGGTAATTGGCAGTGTGCAAGAGCGTGAGTGCCCTTTGCAGTTAGGGCTGCCAGGCCTCCTGACCCTGGGAATAAAGAACCATACAGTCTTGCTGCATTTGTGACTGTCAAGCCAGGGAAGCATCTTTGTTGACAGCTGCAACAGTTGAGAAATTGGTGAGCTGAAACCCCTGACTAGCTTTGCCCTGGGCCCAAGAATTGCTGGTAATACTTGGGGAGTTGGACTAGAAATGGTACTCATGGGAACAGTACATTATGCCTTAAACGTATAAAGGAAGTTTTCCTGTCTTGCAACTAGTGGGCAAGGGAAGGGGTACAGATGCTCATTTTTAGCTAGTATGGGGCAACTGTAGCTTCCCAGCTCAAGGCCCACGTGGTGGTCAGTGGGCACTACTAGGCTATCAGCCCAGCTGATGTCCCACTCAGGGGATGTTAGAACTATTGGTCACAGTTCTTATTCCTTTGCATTAAGAAGGAACAGAGCCCATAGTGGAGAGAGATGATTTTATAGCACTCTTTTCTTTTTAGTGAAAGAAATGGAAATTCTTTATGTAGAGAAGCCTGGCGGTAGGGCTTATCAGTCTTTGGCATGCTTTATGCTATTTGGTAGAGGCCAGGAAGGCTGAAATATTCATTAGCATTCATTAGCATCCTTTCTCCCCAGCAGTTCCTGCCTTCTCTTTCTACGGCATGCCCCTCCTGTTGGGCCTGCCTCCCTCCTCATGCTCCCATCCTGCAATTGTCAGCTTGGCAGATGATGAGTTAAGGAAGCTCCAACTGAAGTACTTTCCCCACAAGAAGGTTCTGCAGCAAGTGTCTGGGATCAGATGGTCCCCAGCAATTCCTCTCACTCTAGTCTCCCTGAGGCAAATGCATGGAAGATGGAATGTGGCCTGGTTTTAACTCTTTAACATCTAACTCTGGCTGTTGTTACAGATTGAGTTCTTCACCTCCCCTTTGAAATTCTGCTTTCATTCCTCAGTATCTACCAGCAGGTTCTGCTCTACAGTTTATCAACCACATTGATGGTCCTGTGGCTGCCTCTCTATGGTGGCGTCTTTATTTTTGAAGAACATTGGGCCCGACATGACTCACCCAAGCTTCCAAATGAATCAGTTTTGTCACTCAATGCCTCCATCTCCAAATTTAAAGAGCCTTTCACAGGGCAGAAAATGATAAATCTATTACTACTAAAGAGGCTTTCTGATTCTTTTCATTATTGTTATTATCAGTCCTCTATAGAAAAGAATCAAGACAGTGGAAACATTTTTATAAAATGACACTTTATCTCTGTGATTAACTATATAATAAACTGTAAAGTCTTTTACTATGGTAATCTCCTCCTTATTGCTTTGATAATAAAAGCTTTTTTATGGCAACAAAATAAAATTTTACTATCCAGGCAGTTTGGCTAAAATGAGAAGATGTGTTTTTAGAAGGAGAAAGGGCGTATCTGAAACATGTGAGGTCCGCGTGGATTTTATGGGAGCTCTGTTTATGTAGAACACGTTCGATGTGCCTGGTGCCCTCCAGAGGGCTTTACCCAACCATTTAGAAAACTTTTAGTGGCCAGTGGAAAGCCAATTAAAGAGTTATGTATTTCTGTCAAGTACTCAGGATCACTGTTGAAAAGCAAAAACATTCAGAACTTAGCATTTCAGATGATCAGTGGTGGGAGAACAAATTTCAGTAATTAAACCATCACAGTTTGCAAACTGTCTGTTTTGACTCAGCCAAACTTTGTGTGTTTGGTGAGTATCATGACACCTTTACTCATAAGCTTATGTCTCAAATGATTAAATTCTTTCAGTGACCAAAATTATATAAAGTTTTGCATAAATGTGATGTATGTGCAGGCACCACAATGCACTAGTTAGTAAGTTTCATTATTGTTACGCCATAGAAAAATGAATATGTTGTCTTCCCTTATATTCATCACTATCAAGAAATTTTTGTTGAGCAACCCATAATAGTCTAAGATCATGAAATTGAACAGAAGTTTTTAAAAACTCAGTCAGAACTCTCTAAGGAAGTGACGATTAAGCAAAGACCTGAAGGAGGATCAGAGCTGATTAAATGAAGAGAAACAAGGTTAAGCAGAAGAGTTGTCTTCAAGGCAGAGGGAAGGGTTTGTTTCAAGCCCCTGTGGCAAGGAGAAAGCCAGGCTCACTCCTCCTGGGATGTCAGGAAGCTTAGATGAGATCATTCCAGGAAGGCACTGGCACTCTACCTAATGTGCCTGGCCTACCATCTGCACTCAGAAAGTGTTCCTTGCGATCAGCTCACATTTTGAGGCAACTGAGGGCTGATATGTGTCTGCAGAGGTGTACCTCGAAAGCAAGTGTGTGACCTTGCAGCTTCCACAGTAGGAATGTGGTTCATGATACTGTCTGTGATTCTTCTGTGACTCATCAACTCCTTAATGTCATTGCTCTCCAAGGAACTCGCTCCTCCCTCTATATCTGGTAACTCCAAACCAGGGCTTTGCCAAGTGCCCTCTGTCCTTACCTAGCCTGCAGAGTTGTCAAGCCGCACTTGACTGTCCACACATGTCTATCTCTGTCCTGGTACCTCTAAGAAGATTCCACAGATCATGGAAATGGCACTGATGAAATTACTCCCAAAACTGGATGTGACACACCCAGACACCACAGGCTCTGTGGGCATTTAGAAGGATTTAGGCACAGTCTTTCCTCTTTGACCTTCTTTTAGTCTGGCACTCGCTTGATGTGAGGCTGGCTCCTCGCTGTCTGACAGCCTGCCAAAGGACAGGCTGGCTTTACTACTTCCTCCACATCCACTTCCCACCATTATTCTTCCCTTGACAAGCCTACTGCCTAGAAAGCAAAACCTAAGGAACCCTCAGGTCTACACATTGAGATTCTCAAGGGCAGGCTGGGTTTATCTGCCCCGGGCTGGCCCCTGATCTTGGTTTGCATCAGTTCATCAGCTCCAAGCTGGGTCCTGAGTCAGCAGAGATCACTGGCTTGCCTTTGTGCCCATGAGTTTTGAAAGCAGCCACCCATAGATAGCAGAGCTTGAATTACTACGATGCTTAAGGACGATCTTCTGTGGAAATACCCAGAGGAATGGAAGCCTGGTTTGATGCCAACTTCACAGGCTCTTTCACATCCTCAAGGGTGTGCATTAAGCAGATTAACAATTTATTGTGTAAACCCTCTTCCCTCCTGTTGCTAGCCCAGAAGGCCTGAACTAACCATTGTATATAAATACCCAGCTTTGTTTAATATGTGCTAGACCTGGGGACATGTATTATACCCCAGATGTCCATCTTGTAAATTCTCTGGGCACAAAGTTATGTTAACAGATTTGATCAGCAAGAGTGTTACGATGGTCTTGTAGCTGATAAAGAAATTAGCAAAGGCCCTTGCCCACACCATTCCTCCAACCTCACACACAGGCGGGAGGATTCCCAAGCCTCCAGGGCCTCTGCTTTGCCTGCATTCTCCTCCTCTCCCCTCCACTGGGCATCTGAGGACATGCCAGTCTTGTGTCACATGCAGCTATTTCCCTTAGTGTGTCCTAGGCATGCTGTCCAAACCCAGGGACTCTATAAAGCCTTCTAGTTGATTCAGGGAAGGGAATCTTAATTTCTTCTTCTTGCCATCGTCGTCTTCTTTCCTCTCTATCTGCTTTTCACTATTTCCCCAGTAAGTCCTGGCAGGTCCTCTCACATCCATCTCAGCAATCCCACAAAGAATATCGTCGTGCTGACTTTTCTCTGTTCTCTCTTCCCTTTCTGTAAGGGATAAAAATTCAAAACATGTCCTCAAGCAGAGTAGCTTAACCATATATTTGTAGTTTGGGCTTGTGGCTCCGCATCTGTAGATTCTCCCCATATCTCCCCAGCAGCATGTCTTGAACAGTCTTTGTTTCTCTAAAGTAAGGTAGAAGTGCCCCTCTCTAAGAAGGTTGTAAATAACGAAAACACACACACAGTTGCCTATGTCATGGCTATGTTTGTGAACTTGGCAGAGAAGCTCATAATCACAGGAGCACAAAGCCTATTGACTCAACCTGTCATTTCATACAATTACTGAATATATGCTGGTTGATTACATAGACAGTCTCTGGAAATGCAAGAATTCGTCACATTGGAGACCTCCAGGGAGGGGAACTGAATAAGTTGGGGCAGAGATGGGATAAAGAGTTCCTTCTCACCGTACACCTTTTCTATTGTGCATTGCCTATATTTAAAACACATTGACATACCTATGTAATGTCAATAGATAACGGACAGGCATCCTGATACGTTCGTTACACCAAAGTAATCATATCCAGTGACCGTAAGCCATGTGTGTCATGGGGCTGACTGATGCTGTCTACAGTTGAGGGACTAGGCTTAGAGCCCAGTTCTGGAGCACATGCCATGCACTGTGCAATTAGTCCTTTCCACTAGGGTTTCCTGGCTGGGAAGAGCTGAGTTCCTCAGCACACAGTCCTTTACTCTTCAAGCATTTAGGTTGCACAATCTAGTTGAGGAGCCCCCAAACTGCTATAGATATATCCCAGAACTCACTTCTTACCTTGACAAATAACTGCAAAATTTTTCAGAGGAAATAAGTTTTCAACATACTTTAAATTGCAAAAGTACATCTGATGGAGAAGAAACAGTCCATGTGATGGAACAATCTGAGAGTAATAAAGATGATAACAGTGTATTGAAGCACATTAAATATGAGTTTATAATTAATATGTATAATTAAAATATGCAAACAAGCAAAAAAACTTCTTGATTACATTTGAAGGATGCTAAGGAACCAACTATCATTTTGAAAACAAATAAAAGGGGAGAATCAAGCATTCATCCTGCCTTACCTATACAAACTGTACTTCAGGATAACCAAATAATTGATAAAGTTTCTCTTTATGGAGGAATTCCAGGAAATAAATGAAGAAGGAGTGATAGAACGTGAATATCTCAATTTTGCAAACCCTATAAATCTAGGCAATGATCAACAGTGGCTGCTAAGATCATAAAAAAGAGAGATGTCTTTTGTATTTCCTATAAACTTGCCATTTTAGATGTAGAAATTTGATGAAATTCAGTGTGATTTTTTTTCAAGTGGAGTAGTTCATATCGTATACTTCCATCAGCACACACATAATGATACAATACACTTATCAAGTGTTCCTCCTAAGAAAATAAAACCTGAATCTAATCAAATGTCTACATCTAATAACAAATTTATAGGAAATACAAAAGAACAGGCTAAATAACACCATGGAGGTGTAATCAGCAAAATTCAGACTTTGCACAACTCTTCAGGACAAACAACCTAAGTTCTTCAACAAATAAATTGCAAAGGGGATGAGAAAACAGATGAGAGGGAACCTCTGGATTAGAACAGATTTAAGAGTCAGTCAACCAATTGGAATGAACAGGGCTTGTTTAGATCCTGGTTTTAACACACTATTTTAAAAAAAAAAAATTACGGGACGGTTGGGGAAATTTGAATACTAGGTAGATATCTGAAAACATTAAATTATTGTGAATGTTGTATAGGTGTTATAGTAAATGATTGTGGTCCCCAAAAGTCCTTATATTTTAAAGATATATATTTAAATATTTATGACTACACTAAAAATATAAAGAGAATCTGACATCTGTGCTCACCCACCATGGGGGTTTTCCCCAGGCTTTTCACCCTGCACAGCTCCCTGCCTTTTTGCTGAAACCTCTCTTTACTCCTTCCTACATAAAAATCTGTAAAAGGACATACAAGGAATTTGTCATGATGCATTACTTCTGGGAGGGGAACTAGAGAACTGGGAGTTGGGATGGGATAGGAGAGAAGCAAACTTTGGGACAGATCATTATTAGCTTTATGCAGATAATAACTTTTCAAACGACTAACCAAAAAATAAATGAAATATGAGAAAAAGTTCATTAGAACCTTGAGATGCTTACTCGGGAGAATGAGAAAGGCAGAGACTCATGTTGTTGAGCATGTGGATGGATTGGCCCCGATCATATTTCTCAAAGTATGGTCCCAGGACCATCTGCAGCAGAACTGGGCCCATCTCCTTCCCTCCCAGCCAGAATCTCTCAGGGTGGAGCACAGAGACACTGGGAACTACAGTTCTTAAGGACCTAAGTGCCAGCTTTTCAAATACTTATTATATTGTTTTGGAACTTTGGAATGCATAGGACAAAAATATTCCCAAATTTAAATTCAAAGCAGCACAATTCTGAAAGTCTAAAAGACTTCTTTTTAGGTTCGTTGACAATGATTTAATCAGCAGATGTCACTATGTAATCCTTGGGAACATCCCTTCCATATTGCCTCATATTTTGCAGAGGCAGAGCGTACTGCTGGCATTGTAGCATAGAAATATTTATGGTAATTTTGTATTTTGTTTAATGAAAATAATTTTTCTTTTGATTTCAGTGCTTACTAAAAGTTTATCTTTGATTAAGCATTCTTTGCTTTTGTTTTTGTGTTTGTTTTTCCCCAGCATCATTGACAAAGAAGTTTCATTAATGGCAGAAATGGATAAAGTTAAAGAAGAAGCCAGTAAGTAGACGACACATGGTTATTTGATTAGGAGCTTCCCAATCAGAAGCAATCCATAGGTCAGACTGACAATGACACCAGATTCTGAGCAGGGTCCTAAAATTTATACTGAAATTTTGGCTCATGAACTCTGTAACTTTAGGCATGTCACTTAGCCCCTGGAAGCCTCATTTACATCATCTGGCAAAAGGATATAGTTGTAACACTCGCCTCATACAGGTGAGTGCATGGCAGGATGGACACTCAGTACATAATAGGTGTCAGCTGAGTTTTCTAAAGTCCAAAGGGATGTTTGTGCACATAAAGAACTTATAGTTAATTGGATTTAAAATGACATTGAATTTAGTGTTAGATTTTAAGACAATTTTTAACTCTTTAAAACTTATAAATCTCATCATCATTTTTACTAGTTCTTTTTTAGGTTCAATTAAGTTTATCATATTAAATTTTCCTAGAAAAGTAGTCCCATTTGAAACTTAATTACTTAAATTCCCCTCAACATTTTTAATTACATATATAAATTTAATATATCTGATTTGTCTTAAGCACTTCACTCGTCAGACGAGGCAAACTCACAAACCTAACAAGCAAAGTGTTCCTAAGCTTTTAAGCAACTCTTATAAGATTAATAATTCAAAATTAAAGATACACTAAACACAGTTGTCTTAAAATACTCCAGTTCTGTTCATGAACTTCATCAAATACACTGACACCTGCCAACTTAAAACTGCAAAAGAAAATCAATTCCATATTTTAAACTGAAAATCACAAATCACTTTGCTTAATGTACCAAATTCTCTGTTTAAATAATGAACATGCTCAGATTATCTTGATCATTGCAAAACTTAATCCTAAATTTAACATAAAATATTAACATTCTGGGTTTGACTTGTTTTATTTTCTTTATGCTGATTTCTAAACTTTTCCACTGTGGTAAAGTTACTTGAATAGTAGAGAAGAATTACCATCTTAAATAGACTGAGGCTCATGAGTTGGAAATTTCAACAAAGACAAGATTACTCAGTCAGATTCAACATCAAACCACAAGTGAATGTGCAAGGCCCTCTCTTATTATTGAATTTAGTTTGCTGTGTTAATGGGGCCCCTAAGACCATATTTTTCAGCTGGGATTTAGTTTTACAATCCTTGTCTCCTGGGCATTTTAAATTCCTCATCTTTACCCAAAGATGAATTGGATAAATGGCAGTCTGTGCCCCTAACCAGATTTCAGTGAAATCCCTTTACCTTTGATGTGATGTCTTTCTTTTGCCAGAATGAAAGATCAGACCAGATTCTTCATTCTTTTCTATTTTTCTTGTCTGGACCTAAGCCATAATTCAAGTATCACTTTATGGAAAATAGTTATTGTTATTTTTGTTACACAGTTTTCTAAATTATTTTGATATTCATTTCAGACCTCCTTTAGTCAGGCATCTAAGTAATTGTAAGCAACATTTTAGAATCGTGAAACACATCAAGCTTTGTTAAATGAAACTAATGTGATCCAGGGTGAAGCTATGGACTATTTAGGTACTTAAACAATCTCTTTGATTGTGAAATTATTTTATTCTTATGAAATTTGTTGATATCTTCAGTAAAAGTAGATAATATACACTACTTGGGATTTTCCCTACTTCTCAAGTATAGCTTACTTCAGTTGCATGTCCTAATGATAAAAATGCTAACAAGCAACACAGACACAAATGATCTTCTTGAACCAAAATAGAAAGTCACTAGCACATCATCACTTTTCTTAGAGGTCAACAAAAGACCTCGGGTTTCATATACTCATTTTTCCTTCTTGAGATATGATAGTGTTTGATGCCAAGACCTGTGGAATTTGGAGCATCTCTGGAGAGCATTCATTTTAAAAACTTATTCAATCAGTAAATACACGGGCTTCCTTGTGTCCAGGATAAACAGCAAACAGACAAATGTAGAGCCTGCACTCACCAAGCTTTCAGGCTAGCTGAAACTGCTAGAATGGCTGACAGGGTTCACATAACTTCAGTAATTGGCACAGCAGGTCCTGGTTTTTTAACTACCCTCAGCCCAGGGGAAGCCCATTTGTATGCCTTTGAGGCAGGCAGAACTGAGTTCAAGTCCAGCCTCCATCTCTAACTGGCTATGTGTCCCTGAACCATGTTGTTGACTTCTCAAAGTCTAATATTCCTTAGGCCCTGGCAATGGCTCACACATATAACCCCAGACCCTTTGGAAGACCAAGGCAGGAGGATTGCTTGAGGCCAAGAGTTTGAGACTAGCCTGGGCAACATAGTAAGACCCTATCTCTAAAAAAATAAATTAGCCACGTGTGGTGGCATGTGCCCATAGTTCTAGCTATTCTAGAGGGTGAGAGGGGAGAATCACTTGAGCTCAGGAGTTTAAGCTGCAGCAAGCCAGGATCATGCCATTACACTCCAGCCTGGGTAACAGAGAGAGACCCTGTATTAAAAATAATAATAACAACAACAACAATAATAATAATAATAATATCCATCTCAAGTAGTTATTGTAAAGATAAAATGAAAAAATACATGTCAGGCACTTAGCACAGGGCCTGACACAATATGTGTGCAAAAAGAGAAGAGCTCTTATTAGTAAATTACCCCAACCCCCCCATATTACAATCAAAAAATGGAGGTCGGGGTTCTATTGCATCTCTCAAATGACAAGCCTATATCTACATTATGTCTTCTCCACAGATAGAAGGAACCATGGAATTTCTCCCCACTAACTACAGTACTGTCTTTACAACCACCGACTTTAACTTGGTTCTCTGTGGTCTCAAGAGTATTTTTCACACTTTACATTTCCTGTAGACGTTATAAACCATATTTCCTCAATTATAACAGAAGCTCCTAAATCCCTCATGGCACCTAACCCAGTGCTGAGAATACTGCAGGTACTTCATAAATACTTGTTAAATGAGTTATTGTAAATAAATCAGTATCTATAGACTGTGGGAACCGATATTAGTGAACATTCATGTAATTGCAAAAAAGAGGAAGTATATTCTAGATGAAGAGATCTCACTTTATCAATAATATTCAGAGTTAGCATTTTGAGTGTACTATACTAAACACCTCACGTATGTTATTCCATATATTTCCACAATAACCCTACAATATGTGATCAATTCCTACACAGATTTTACAATACAAGAAACCAAGCGTGTTGTAGTGCTAGGGTCTCAAACTTCATGTTTATACACAGGTAAGCACAGGTGTCAATTTCACTAGAGATATGGCAAGAAAACGTGACTTTGTAAATTTGTAGTAACACAAACAAATTATGAAGTAGAATGCAAAATTCACGAGAATTTTTAAGGAATAAAAAGTATTTCAAAAAATACTTTGTGCTTGAAGAGCCACTTCTCTGGCTCCTGGCCCCCACCTTGGGATTTTGAGCATATTTTCTGCTTAGGGTTATTGTTTTGAGAAGCCTTAAGATTTTCTTTGGCTGGGCGCGGTGGCTCAAGCCTGTAATCCCAGCACTTTGGGAGGCCGAGATGGGCGGATCACGAGGTCAGGAGATCGAGACCATCCTGGCTAACACGGTGAAACCCCGTCTCTACTAAAAAGTACAAAAAACTAGCCGGGCGAGGTGGCGGGCGCCTATAGTCCCAGCTACTCGGGAAGCTGAGGCAGGAGAATGGTAGGCCGAAGGCGGGCTTGCAGTGAGCTGAGATCAGCCACTGCACTCCAGCCTGGGCAACAGAAGCGAGACTCCCATCTCTCAAAAAAGATTTTCTTTTCTTTTGAGGTGGTCACGCCTGCGCCCCAGGCCTGGGAGTGCCAGTGGTCACGACTCCGGCTCACACCAGAAACCTCCCAGTTCACATGCCAAATTCTCCTGCCCCTCCTTCCCTCAAGTAGCTGAGACCTAAAACACCTACTTGCAGCCCTTGTGCATGTATTTTTAGTAGGGGCAAGGGGTTCCCTCATGTTAACCAGTATGATCTCGATCTCCTGACTTCAACGTCCTTCTGTAAAGTGCTGGGATTACGAGCGTGAAACTCCCCGTGCCTGTCAACAACAAGGCCCTTTCTATGGTTCAGATAATATGAGCAAGCTTCCAATGTGTTTCAAAAACTTGAAGGCATTTATAAATCCTGTTGAGAAAGTGGATTTCAGCATACCAGATACTGTTTATACATACGTAATATTAATTAAGTCGCCCGAGATACATTTGAAACCTAAGCTGTACCAGGTGTCTCCCTCTACAGATTTCTGAAAGGATGGTGCTTCCAAAACATACTTATTATTCTATTGTAAATTACAGGATCAATGAAGCTTAAGATCTGATCTGTTTTTGTTTCTTGTTTGTGTGATTGATGTTTTTGAGGTGAAAATGTTCACCCCCTCCAGCCAAAGAATATTAGCTTCAGATCTCAAGTTTTAAGGCTTTGTTCATAATGAAAGACTTTGAAATGTTAATGAGACTATATGTAAAACGCATTTCAACACTTGCTGATGCAAAGTATTCGTTTCCATGCACATTTGCATGAGTGTAAACTTAGAATTTATTGGTGATCTTGCACCTGCATTCCTATTTTAGGGCCCATTTATATCTATGTCTACAAAATCTTTTGTTTGGTATGAATGCCCAAGTTTTACTTAATCAAAAAGAACAATGACCCCTAATTGTCACCAGTGTCACGACTGATCATGAAGAAAAGTCAGATCTGTTGGACTGTCATCACTGAGAGTCTAATGACCCCTTTACTAGCTGCTTTTCAAGTCTGGGCCTTCAGATTTTTATTATTATTATTATTATTATTATTATTATTATTTTGATGAGATGGGGTCTTGCTTTGTTGCCCAGGCAAGTCTTAAACTCCTAAGTCAAGCAATCTTTCTGCCTCAGCCTCCCAAAGTGCTAAGATAACAGGTGTGAGCCACTGCGCCTGGCACAAAATTAATTTTTTTATTTTAGTTTGCAAGAAGAACGTACCTCATTTCATCTTCCTACTTGAATTGTTTTCTCATGCTGCAGATGTTAGTCCCATCCATATGTTGAATTATAATGGCAAACAAATAACATAACCAATCAAAGGTATGGATCCTAAACAGTCTTAAGTGACCCCTGTGGAAAAGGAACTTCCATCCTTCTTTAGATATTCCCTTTAAGTAATAGATTAATTCATTCATTGAATTCTTCACTCAGCAAGCATATTGCATACCTCTTGTGTACCGAGCAGGCAGTAGGTGCCATGGACACAAAGAACTACATAGTGCAGTTCACACCATAGTCCCGAGAGTGATTGGAGATGCTCGCAGGAAACAGATGGGTAACATTAATTTGCTAAATGGGGCAGGGAGAAACCGTGGCACACTGGGCACCCAACTCCATCTAAAGAGGGCAGTGGCTTCTTGGCTTCAGCCACTTGTCACCATGTAAGAATGTTGACCAACTATGGCCAGAAATTCCAGTACTTTAAGAGATGCCAGAGAGCCAGCTTTCAAATGGAATCTTCTGATTTTTAAATGTGGGCAATGAATTTGTAAATGTAATGTGTGGACCAAACAAGACATATGTACTCTGGCTGAAAATGATAGTGAGCCACCTTTTTGTGACCTTTGGTCCAACTGGGTGTCCTGAGACATCATTTAGCAATATGTTGTCTACATTGAGATGAAACTTCCTTTCACTCTCATCATCCAGACAAGTTTTTCACTAGCTCCTCTGTATTCAGAAAGACTATTAGGCACAGATCTGTCTGCCCAGCCACATGGTATTGTAAATGGGGGCCAGGAGGACCCCCAGTTAAATAATCAAAGCATGATTAGCATAGTTTGGCAGATGATAAAGCTGTAAGAGTTATAGACTAATTATTAACATCTCAATATTGATATCAGCATAAAAAGATAATCTCTTGGGGCCGGGCACAGTGGCTCACGCCTGTAATCCCAGCACTTTGGGAGGCCAGGGCAGGCAGATCATGAGGTCAGGAGATTGAGACCATCCTGGCTAACACGGTGAAACCCCATCTCTACTAAAAATACAAAAAATTAGCCAGGCATGGTGGCGGGCGCCTGTAGTCCCAGCTACTCAGGAGGCTGAGGCAGGAGAATGGCATGAACCTGGGAGGCAGAGCTTGCAGTGAGCTGAGACCACGCCACTGCACTCCAGCCTAGGCAACAGAGCAAGACTCCGTCTCAAAAAAAAAAAAAAAATGAAATGCCTTTAAGTCTGTCTAAAGAATGGTTTCTGATTTGCAGGGAATCTTAACTCTTGATGGATTCTGTACTTCTTTTTGGGCTTTTGCGGTGACTATCTTTTGATATTTTGTATAATAAGAACTGTTAAAATCAGAAATCATATTGTTTGGCCCTGCATGTGTGCTGTGAATCTGGTCTAATAAAGCAGTTGATCCTTGTTCAGCCAAGCATAGAATGTGATTCCGACATGCATGTCATCTTAGATGAACACGTTTTTTCTTATAACTCAAAATGTTTGTCCCGAAGAAATGAAGGCAATTCATATGAGTCAAATTAGCCACAAGTCTATCTATTGAAAGATCCAACTTCATATTTAAATCTCATCCTGTGTGTTTGTATTGATTGCTTCTGAGCACCATAATCTTTTGGGAAACACGGGTATACACACACAGACACTAACTGATAGGCTACTACATCTATTTGAACCTTTAGTTCATCTGAAGATGTGGGAAAATGTTGGAACCAGAGTAGTCCCCAGTGTCTTCTCTACGTGTGCAGGTGCTAAAAAATTCACACGAATCTAGTTCTAGCTGGCCTAACTCACTCTCGAAATTTTTCCATTGGGGACACTTATAGAAAGACCTAAGACACTCTGGGGTAGAACTTCTGTTTCTTTGCTGAATGGAAACATATCTGCAGAGTATCAAAAGCAGAGACATTTTTGGCTCACAAAAAATCTAATAAAGTTAGAGTTTTATGTCAGATTCCAATAACATAACTAGTGACCCTAAGTGAGTATGTGTTAAAGTTCAAGAGGGCTGCTGCTGTTAAAGTTTAATAGTGCAGCACATATAGAATGATTTCTGCTTAGTGGACTTCTTGTCTTTGCAGTATCACTCGGAGAGGATTTTAATAAGTGTTGTTTTTCAGAGATCGTTGTTCAGAGTAACAAACTTCAAAAGTCTAAATTCCGTAAGTGAGGTCCTACACCAGTGGAGAAAATGTAGAGTGGGAATGTACAGTGAATCAGAAGGGACTGTGTTTGGCTTGGGGATTGGTGGAGGAGGACAGGAGGAACTGGGTTGTTGGTTATAGGCACAGAGGGTGAACCCGCCTCCGTGACCAACTCAGAAAACACAGTCATGGTCCAACAAAGCAATCAGTCTGTGGAGCGAGAACTGATTCCAAGAAATTAGGTTATTTAATATGTTTCAATCTCTGGCCCTAATGTATGACTCCTCCTTATTTGGCAGTGGAAATCCTGACTGCTCGTCAGAAGAAAGCAGAAGAACTGAAGAGACTCACTGACCTCGCCAGTCAGATGGCAGAGATGCAGCTGGCTGAACTCAGGGCAGAAATTAAGGTCAGTTCTAAAATATCACAGCCTGAACCCTGAGCCAGAGAGCTGATCCCCATTATGTTTGTTTTGCATCCACAGAGTTCTGCTCTCTGAGGATCTAACATCTACACCCAGCTCTCTTCCACAGGGTGGAAATAGAGAACACAGAAGGGGGACGACCCCCATAATCACTGTGTTTAAGTGTAATGTGCTTTGAAGAAATGTGTAAATCCAAAGGAGAGGTACAAGCTATTTTGTCAGTCAGTAGAGACTGACCCAAATAAAGTAACTTGACCATGAATTATAGCTGGGATGGGGGATGTTATTTTCACACATTGTGATTTATAGGTATGCATATAAACACATCCAGAGATGTATACACACACGCGAAGCATGAACGTAGTGTAACGGTGAAGATTAGAAAGCATGCGGACTGTGGAGATTTCTTTCCTAATATTCTTTTCTAGTTTAGTTGCATTCGTATTAAGAATGCTATCCATAAATACGTATTTATTAGATTCCTTCATTGACAAGCAACAGAAACTGACCCTGGCTAACCTCAAGGACAAGTAGAATTTGAAAGGATGTGAGTATAGCTCACCAAAGCAGAGCACTATCTGAAAGCTCAGGTCAACAATTAGGTAGGAACTGGGGTGGTTCCGGTAAAATAAATAATCGCTAGACACGCTGTCATGGGACCATCAGCCCTGTACCACCCCACTTGGCTCAGATCCCTAAGAGAGAGGCTCTGATTGGCCTCTACTTGGGTCACGTCCATCATTTGGCCCAGAGAGGGTGTGACATCTTGATTGCCAGACCCACCAAGACTATGGATCTTTGAAACTGCATCAGGGTACAGTTACCAGAAGGGGAAATGGTTACCAGGAGGGCAAGTGTAAGTGTTTACAACAAAATAGGAAGAAATTTTAAAATTCCCCTTATCCTCTTTTTCACCCAGTATACCACACACACACACACACACACACACGCCTTCTGGCTTCATACCCACTTCCAGGAAACTAGAGTGGTTGCAAGACACAGCTGCTGCTACCTTTGAAAGTAAAATTGCAAATTGGGGCATAAAACTGCTTGGCAATGATAGACAGTGGCAGGTGACTTTTCAACTCTCTGCCTCCTGGTTGGGCATGAAAGCGGGCCCCATGGGGAAGAGGACCTCACCCGAGGGTGCTGAGGGTGTCAGTGGCCTTTCCACCTTCTCTGTTCTGGCCTTTGTGGCCTCTCACCCAGCCAATTGCAGTGGCCTCCTCACTAGTCTCTGCCTACACTGTCTCCTTGCAGCCTTAAACTCCCAAAGCAGTTATCTCCTTCCCCTCAGAAAGAAATTCACAACTGGACTTCAATATATATTCCGACTTCCATCTTTCTCTACAAAAATCCCAGCTTGTTAGAACATCAAGTAAGAAATATAAAATTGCCAGCTTCCTGGTCTATTGAAATCAACTCATCTTCCGAGTTTCATTTCTGCCTATCAAAATCCCACCCATCATAAAACGGTTAGTAGCACAGGCTTTGGAGTGAAGCAGTCCAGCTGCAAAATTTTCTATTTCTGTGACCTTGGATAAGTTATGTGTTCTCTTAGATTCTTAGAACCTCAATTCCCCCATCTGTAAAACAGAGGTAATAATAGTACTGACTTCGTAATACTGTGATCAGATGAAATGAGATTATCTGGTAAGAATTTGGCCAGTGCCTGGTAAGTGTTCAATGATTTTTTCAATGTTCTCTCTTACATAACTCTTTCCCCATAGACCTCAGTAGGAAATAATTTCTTCCTCTTTTATATTCCTAAAGCACCAACCACATTCCACCTTGTACTGTAGTTAATGGTATCTGTTTTCCTTGCCATTGCTAAACTCCCTGGTAAACTCAGGAAGAGACTGAGTCAGTTATTTCTGTATTTCTCACCGTTGTCTTCTACACATAGATCTTAATTTTAAAGGAATTGAAAAATAATCTTTCTCACTTCTTTTCACACCACTTGAAATCCTGCCATTTAAAATAATATCTTCCAGACACTAAAGGCTTTGTGGACTTCCCAGTTCCCTATTAAAATAGGGATGGGGGTCTAGGAAGGAGGACATGTTTTCTCTTGATGGTTAATACCTTAGCAGGCACTTGGCCAAACTCAGAAGACCCTGCCAGAACGCAATTCAGAAAATTACTAGGAGGGCGAGGGGTGCTAAAAGCTTAAATAGATGAGTCAGACACACATTCCATGTAGGCCCAAACGAGAAACACAGGCCCCTCACATATTCCCCAGGCAGGAAGATGATCATTCCCTAGCCGGGTCAGGACTAAGACTGAGCGTGGAGCCTCCCAGCAGCAGGGCTGGAAAGATCCCCACCAGGTCAGCACTGCCGTGACACCGGAAGAGCAGAGTGAACGCATCCACAGGGTGCTTCAGTCATTTCTGTAATCATGGGGTTCCTGCTTTCCATCTCTTTCCTCCAGCACTTTGTCAGCGAGCGTAAATATGATGAAGAGCTCGGGAAAGCTGCCCGGTTCTCCTGTGACATCGAACAGCTGAAGGCCCAAATCATGCTCTGCGGAGAAAGTGAGTTTTGCATACTTGCTAAATAATTCTGTGTGAGTAACCTTGGTGCTATCTGGAGTTGCTATTGGAAATGTCAGGTGTGCAGTCCCCCCAGGGGACTGACGTGAGGTCTAAAGAGATTTAATGGTCTAAGCTCATGACACAAGTCACCAGAAATGTTGAGATTTGAACTTAGAGTCTTCAAATGCCACTGCCCATCAGTAACTCCCCAGGATTTATTAAGTGGAATAGAACAGGTCAACTAGTTTATACCTTTTGCAAACTTTTATGAAGCACTTCCAGTTAAACTGCTTCTCTGATTTCAGACAGCCCTGGTTCTACAGAAACTCATTAGGCAGAGCGTGAGTCTTCCTAACATGTCAGGGAACAATCAGTTATTGTTGTGCAGGGCCCAGCTGTTGCACGGGCCCCTCAGCAGTGCCCTGAGCCTCCGCCCTTGGTTCTCTGTGCTGAGTGAGGCTACAGATAATGAAAGACTTCACTCAGCCATTAGCTTTAGTCTTGTTCCCTATTAAGCCTTAATTAGAGCAGCTAATGTGCAACAAAATTGGCTGCTATATTTTTCCCCCACACCAGCCCACCCACAAGGGGAGGTGGGAATGAGCACGGAAGTGGCTTTAAGGATGGCCGCAAGGAGGAGAGGACTAGTGAATGATGCAGAAACCCACAGCCTCGCAGTCAGCTGAAAAATTAAGATTTGGCTGCACTGCCTATTATGATATAATTAACTATACTACACTGCATACATATATAGTAATACAATTTGCTTTTATCACTTCACAATCTATGGTAGACATTTTTTCATATCAATATATTTAACCAGTCATTTATCTAAGTATAATTGATGTCACCAGTCTTCTGGTTGCTGCATTTAGATTGCTTCCAGTTTTTCACCATTAAAATAACACTGCTGATCACCTGAAGCCAGGAGTTCGAGGCCAGCCTGGCCAATGTGGTAAAGCCCCTGTCTCTACTAAAAATACAAAAATTAGCTGGGCGTGGTGGCAGGCACCTGTAAACCCAGCTACTAGGGAGGCTGAGGCAGGAGAATTGCTTGAGCCTGGACCCAGGAGGCAGAGATTGTAGTGAGTGGAAATCACACCACTGCACTCCAGCCTGGGCAACAGAGCACTCCAAAAAAATAATGAATTAATTAATTAACACTGCTGCGAGCATCCTTGTCCACACATCCTTGCCAATTATTTGATTTTCTGACTGCATTTTTAAAAATTATACCCCCCCGTAATCTTCCTTATGAAAAAATCTACCTATTTGCCATTCTCCATCCCCAGCTTTTGCTCCACGCACCTTTCCACTTCAGCCCTCAATGAGCCAAGAGAGTGATGCTGAGTGACGCCCTGTCACCGATCTCAGGGGTGATGGAGAGGTGCCCCTTCACCTCCTTTCCTCCTGAGCATTTCAAGTGCCATCTAGTGGGAGAAAATGGTCCCTTACCAAATTCCAGGTGTCCATTCTGAAAGACACCGTAGTCATCCAAAGGCCCTTCTTTCTCAGCTTTGTTGCGAGCACACTGAGAATCCACAGGTGCTGAACCGGAAATAGTGGTCCCTGATCTGCAGACAATAATGACCCCCTGAAACTGAATCTGGTGAGCACAGGAGCCACAGAAATCTCCTGGTCACGTTTGGACAGCCCCAGCTTGCTGTCACACCTTCCCAATACACTGAAGGGACTGGAGATGCATCCCTGACCTTTCCATTTCTCTTGTATTATGACCGCTACTGATCCCGCCTAATCCTCTAGCAGAACTCTGGGATTAAATCTGATCCAACAAAGGGAGCAAACAAAATTGCTTTCAAAAATTGGTGACAGTTTTAAGAATCAAAGAAAGGTCTAGCTGGCAGTCAGATTCTGGTGAACTGTGAGAGGGAAGTAGTGGCTTTATCCTTGAATTGATTCCCTCCAGTTCCGATTCAGTATAATCATGTAGAAACCATCCCAGCAGAAACCACCACTTTCAAAACCAGCAGAAATGGTCATAATAAACGCTGAGCAGACCTGCCTGAGCCCTGAGCCCTGAGCTCTGATGGGTGTCTGCCTAATCAGCCTGCCTTGCCTGTAACCTTGGAAGCGGTGCATATCTGCAGTGAGGCTGCAGGAAACAGGGTTGATTAAAGGTGGGATCATGGAGCACTAATGAAATATACAAGATGCCTTAGGGGCTGGCGGGCCTGGCCCTGTGTTTGGGGGATATGCCTGACCCAGAGTAACAGAATTCCTAACATCCAACATCACCCCATTCCCAAGCTCTCAGAACATCATGGATCTGACAGACCAGAGTGTCCACATAGCTCCCAATCTTTCTGTGTCTGCAGTACCAATTGGTCCAGGGAACTGATCAGGGAGGTGAGAATGGGTTCGGTAATGGGGGATCTACGAGGCAGAGTGCATTTGCAGACAGGGCCAGAGAGGGAACCTTGAAGTTTCATTATCTCTTTTCCCTTGGTGGTTCTTGACCTAAAGAATAATATTTAAGTTGCTCAGATATGTCTTATTTCCTACAAATGTCTCCCAACTTGGATGATTATGCTGTAATCACAGTTCAGTGATTCCCACAAGAGAAATTTGGTTGTTCTCTTAAGCACCAAGGTGCCCTTTCAAATAACATCTTTCAAAAGAAAACTTTCTTAATGTTTCTGTGGAGCTCCTGGCCAGTTTCTTCATCTTCTAGCGCTTCGTAATGGGTTACTGAGGCAGCAGTGTTGGAGGTGCAGCTCATAACACTGAGCACTTTCTTATTGCAGTTACACATCCAAAGAACAACTATTCCTCAAGAACGCCCTGCAGCTCCCTGCTGCCTCTGCTGAATGCACACGCAGCAACCTCCGGGAAACAGAGTAACTTTTCCCGAAAATCCTCCACTCACAATAAGCCCTCTGAAGGCAAAGCAGCAAACCCCAAAATGGTGAGCAGTCTCCCCAGCACCACCGACCCCTCTCACCAGGCCATGCCGGCCAACAAGCAGGTAAGCAGACACTGGTGCAGGGTGCCGGGGCGGGGAACCTGTTTCCAGAGGAATGAAACAGCAGCTACTAGATTCTGGGCCTCCTGGGGTCACACTTAGACTCCCGCCACCTGCCCTCAGCCACTCCCCACCCAGCAGCACTGCCCAGCTGGCCTCTTGGGAACTCCCCTGGTTGCCTTCGTCCATGCCTCCCGGGTGCTTTCCCGTGTGGAGGAAGTGGCCTGTTTACACTCTTGACCGCACGAGCAGAGTCCACCCAGGTGACACGGCTCTTCTCATGACTAGGACTGCCACCATCCCTGGGGCCCCAAAACCAGCCCACATGTGGAAGGGACCCACAGAGACTCAGGAACAAGATTTGGAACCTGGCCACTGAAACCACTAATGAGAGGAAACCTGGCATTTGTTTTTTAAGATATTTTAATCCCCACTTATGTTTAGCTGATCAATAAGAGGCTAAAGTTAGTGCAGTCTTTTCTTGGGGTTTCAGTAAGGAGAATACATTTCAAAATGACATTCTTTATTCTTATCTACTGTGACGTCTAAAAGCACAAGTGTCCAAAGAACAATCTTCCTTCTCTCCTTCTGCTTCTCCACTATATCTTTTGGAGGTGATTTCCCCCTTATCCTTAGAGAATTAACAAAAAATTGGGATCTGCCGGGTGCAATGGCTCACTCCTGTAATCCCAGCACTTTGGGAGGCCGAGATGGGCAGATCACTTGAGGTCGGGAGTTTGAGACCAGCCTGGCCAACATGGTGAAACCCTGTCTCTACTAAAAACACAAAAATTAGCCAGGCATGGTGGCACATGCCTGTAATCCCAGTTACTAAGGAGGCTGAGGCAGGAGAATCACTTAAACCTGGGAGGTGGAGGTTGCAGTGAGCCAAGATCATACCACTGCACTCCAGCCCGGGCGACAGAGTGAGATTCCATCTCAAAAAAAAAAAAAAATGGATCTGATGATATAGAAGTTGGACATGCTATGCTATAAAGATACATTTTATCTCCAAGAAAAAGTCTTTTTTTTTTTTTTTTTGTAAGTCTTTTAAAATGCTGGTTTTCTAACAGGTGTGTTGTCGGGTTTTGTTGTCTTGGCCTTTGAGAATTCTTATTAATGACATTGACAGGTGTTTCTCAGGCCCTGAAGTCTTCATGAGCTGTAAGATAGCACTTTGACAAGGCGCATGTTATAATCTCATTAGTTAAAGATAATAATCACATCTGTTTTCACTTGTAGTCTAAATATATCTTCACAGCTTTTGTTCTTTTTTTTTTTTTTTTTTGGCACAATCTCGGCCGACTGCAGCCTCAACCTCCTGGGCTCAAACAGTCCACCAGGCTCAGCCTGCAGGGTAGCTGGGACTACACTACAGGTGTGTGCCACCATGCCTGACTAATTTTTTTTGTATAATTTTTGTAGAGATGGGGTTTTACCATGTTGCTCTCAAACTCCTGGGCTCAAGCAATCTGGCTGCTTCAGCCTCCCAAAATACTAAGATTACAGGCATGAGCCACCGTGCCTGGGCCTCTGTTCATTAGTAAAGACGATGCTAATAATCAAGTCTAAAATTTAATCTATTTTCCTTTTTCATAATTTGTTTAAAAACAAAGGAGGCCAGATTAAGTACTATCCATATAAATACTTTTTCAGTTCTCTGGTTTAGCATTTTAGGTAATGGCTCATGTAAGTTGAAATATACTCAGATATCTAAGTGAGAACGCTGTAGACCCAGGCAAGAAGGGCCTGTGGACTGGGCACTGTGTTTTCAAGTAACCTTCTTGATCCTCCTGCAGCCATGGCCCTCTCTGCAGAATAAGGAGTCAGAGAGAGCAAGGAAACAGGGCCACTGGAAATTACACTCTTTGTTCTGAAGCATGCTGCCAGTCAGTACTCGAGATCCTGGGTTTCTCTTCCCACGTGGGCCCAAGCCTGCTCACAGGATCTGCCTGGACCACTTTCCTGTATACATCATCTTGAAGACAAACAACATAGCCAGTTTTCACACCCATCCGCCCAAAGGGTGGGAGTGGAGGCGATGCTTAGGTGTGCAGGCTGGAATGTCTGCATTTGTGTGCCCAAGGCCCCCTTACAATGTGGGATGGAGCCAGAGGCAGGAAAAGACAGTATTCAGACGTATGGTGTGTGAACCCCGAAAATGTGAGACAGGTCTCAGATAACTTAGAAAGTTTATTTTGCCAAGGTTGAGGGCATGCACCCATGACACAGCCTCAGAAGGTCCTGATGACATGTGCCCAAGGTGGTGGGGCACGGCTTGGTTTTGTACATTTTAGGGAGGCAGGAGACATCAATCCATTTGTGTAAGGTGAACATCGGTTCAGTCCGGAAAGGTGGGACTCCTGGAGGCAAAGGCGGACAACTGGAAGCGAGGAGGGGGCTTCCAGGTCTTAGGTAGATGAAAGACAGATGGTTGCATTCTTTTGAGTTTCTGATTAGCCTCTCCAAATGAGACAGTCAGATACGCATTTATCTCAGTGAGCAGAGGGGTGACTTTGAAGAGAATGGAAGCCAGGTTGGCCCTAAGCAGTTCCCAGCCTGACGTTTCCCTTTAGCTTAGTGATTTGGGGGCCCCAAGATTTATTTTCCTTTAACAGATGTATGGACCTACATTTGTACTCTTGCTCTAGGCTCTGAATTAGTGGGGGTTGGTCTGCCGTAAACCTATACCATCCAGTCACAGTGCACAAATTAAGAACCTTATATATTTGTAACTCATAAAATTTCATGTTTTCGTAAGAGGCTTGATTTTCAAAAAAGGTTTATGTTTAAGTTACAACTTAAGAGTCTTGTCAGGAGACAGTATATAAAGTAGGAACAGCTCCGCCATTTCCCAACTATAGATAGACCTTGGGCAAGTCCCTGAAACTCCTTATCCTCATCTATAAAATGAAGCACATAATAGCAACTATCTTAGAGGGTGATTGTGATGTTAAATGAGGTAGTGCATGGTGAGGAACCCCATTCAGTGCCTGGTAAGCACTCAGTGAGTGTTGGCTATTACTGACCTCGAGGAGTTCAGAAATCTTTCCCTTGCACAGGAGCTTAATCCATTGCATCCTTACTACTCATCCATTTATGTTCCTGGCCACTGATTTGTTGAAGGAATGATTTTTTAATAGAGGCTTCAAAATTTATTTGCTTATGACTGCAGAAAGTTTAGAAAAACAACGAATTACCTCTGTGAAAATACACCTTATTTCTTCATGCCACCAAGACCTGCCAGATGCACTTCACCCCTATATTTATCTAAGATAATATTTCTGAACTATAAAGATATTTGTTTTGAAATAAATTAGAAAAGCTACTTTAGAGAAGAAAAGTTACAGAATTTTACTTTTTCTTCACTTATGTAATTAGAATTCCTATGCATGGTTTTCAACAGGAAATTTTCCTTGACCCCTTCACAGGCCTCGCAACAGGGATGCCTCACTTACTCAGCCTGAAGCTCTCAACCCCTTGAGGGAGGGAGAGCATGCAGGTGAGCAGGTGCAGGAGCTAGAGCAAGCACTTTTGGGCGCTGGCAGGATCAAAACTCCATGCAGTCCCACAGCAGCGCCTAGGGTGGTACCCGTGACCCCTGGAGCCCAGAGGCATGCGTTACAATGCTCTTTTAGCTTTTCAGTTCAAGGATGGCTTAAGTGTTTAACAGCTCAATAAACCTACTTTTTCATGAAGGCAGAGGGTCAGTGTGACACTTTCCTGTATCCTGAGCTCTTGTCCAGCATCCATGAAAAATCAGGTCATATGAACAAATTGTAAACACGGGGGATTTTATTGCCAATGAAAGTGGCTTTCAGCAGGAGGGAGAGCTGGAAAATGGCGATGGAGTGAGAACATATTGTTCCCCTGAAGTCCAGCCGTCTCCGACTGGCCTCTTCTCCGAAGTCCTGCCATCAAGCAGTCCCGCTAAAGTCAAGCTGCTTCTCTCCGACTCAGACTGCAGTCTCCGACGTGCAGCTGCTTCTCCTCTTCTCCTCTTCTCTGCTCTGTGCCAGTGGAGCCTGGGATTTTGATGGGTACAGGATGTGGGGTGGGGTGGGCCAGCGGTGGTTTTGGAAAAGGCAACATTTGAGCAGGAAAACAGGAATATAAAGTTCTCACTTTGGGCTTGAGAGTGGGGCTTGGCAAGGGACCCCGCCCTTTTCCTGTCTACAATTTCTGTGCCTCCTGTCCCTCTCAGTCTCTACAGAATGTCTTGGAAATCTGCGTAGTACAGGATCATCATTACTCTTCCCCTGGCTTCTATTTTATTCTGCTATAGTTTAAGCATCTTTATGAATTTTATTTGACCCAGTTTTTGAATTGTCTGTCTTAGGCTTCTGTAACCTCTCTTTCAGTTCCACTTACAAAACAGTCCACTGTTCTTTTAAGATTAATAATTTTATCTGCTTGACCTCATCTTCATGTTTTCTGATTCTTCTGGTGTATTTAAAAAAAAAAAAAAAACACTTACCTGTGGCTAGCGATTTGGTTTCCCTGATGTCTACTGGTGTCATCTGTGGCTTGCTGGCATCTGATACTTATCTCTTTTCTTTTTTGGTAGAACGGATCTTCTAACCAAAGACGGAGATTTAATCCACAGTATCATAACAACAGGCTAAATGGGCCTGCCAAGTCGCAGGGCAGTGGGAATGAAGCCGATCCACTGGGAAAGGGCAACAACCGCCACGAACACAGAAGACAGCCGCACAACGGCTTCCGGCCCAAAAACAAAGGCGGTGCCAAAAATCAAGAGGCCTCCTTAGGGATGAAGACCCCCGAGGCCCCGGCCCATTCTGAAAAGCCCCGGCGAAGGCAGCACGCTGCAGATACCGCGGAGGCCAGGCCCTTCCGGGGTAGTGTCGGTAGGGTTTCACAGTGCAATCTCTGCCCCACAAGAATAGAAGTTTCCACAGATGCAGCAGTTCTCTCAGTCCCGGCTGTGACGTTGGTGGCCTGAGCTAGGAGGAAAAAGAGCAGTTTCCATTCAGTTTTGGTTCCCTGCCCGAGGTGCTGACCCAATTCGCTGCCAAAAGAGAATCAATCAGAATATACAAATCCTGTATGGTTGTGTCATCCTCTCTTAATCATTTTTACTAATTCTAATAATCAGCTCTAGCTTGCTTCATAACTTTCATGGCTTTGCTTGATCTGTTGATGCTTTCTCTCATCAAGACTTTGCAGCATTTTAGCCAGGCAGTATTTACTCATTGTTAGGAAAATCAAGATGTGACTGAAGATCAGAGGCTCAGTTAGCAACCTATGTTGTAGCAGTGATGTCAGTCCATTGATTGTCTTTAGAGAGTTAATGTTACAAAAAAGAATTCTTAATAATCAGACAAACATGATCTGCTGAGGACACATGCGCTTTTGTAGAATTTAACATCTGGTGTTTTTCTGAAAAAATATATATACATATATTGCTTTATTTGAAACAAATTAAAATATGCTGCATTTGACACCTGGCTAGTTTCTTTTATTGATACCCACCTAGTTATTGAATGTACTGTTTAGTGCTTTCAAAAAAAAACTTTAGAGACTAGAGGTTGTGGCGCAAAGCTCTGTGTAATAAATACTGTTTCTCTTGAGACAAGTACTTTTTCAGGAAAAAAAAAAAAAAATATATATATATATATATATATGGCTTTTCAATTAGATTACACACAAATAGATGGATGTGCACCCTGATTGTCTTAGACACACCATGTGGCAGTTGGGCAGTTGGAAACGTTGGTTGCAAGTACCACAAACCTCAGCTGAGCCCAGCTTAAACAATAAGAATTTATTGGTTCAGTGAGTGAAAAGTCCAGTTGGTCCAGTTTGATCAGGGTTTCAGCTCTCATCTCTTTTTTATTTTTCCTTTTTCTTTTTTTTTTCTTTTTTTTTTTTTTTTTGTTTGAGACAGAGTCTCGCTCTGTCACCCAGGTGGAGTGCAATGGCAAGATCTCGGCTCACTGCAACTTCCACCTCCTAGGTTCAAGCCATTCTCCTGACGCGGCCTTCCGAGTAGCTGGGATTACAGGCGTGTGCCACCACGTCCAGCTAATTTTTATATTATTAGTAGAGACAGGGTTTCACCATGTTGTCCAAGCTGGTCTCGAACCCCTGACCTCAGGTGATCCACCCCCTTTGGCCTCCCAAACTGCTGAGATTATAGGCATGAGCCACCGCACCCGGCCAGCTCCCATCTCTTGATTATCTTAGCTCTCCTTTCCTCCTTGGGTTGACATTGCATTCAGAATGATGGCAGAGGGCCACCATACTCTTAAGACTCAAGTCTATTCTCCACACTGTCCAGAGGAGAGAAGTTATCCTAGTAGCTTCTACATGGAGCAAGTGTCTTTCTCAGAAATTCCAGCAAAGGTCTTGCATACCATTGCTGGTAGGCCTGTCTCTTAAACCAATCATGAAAGAGTGGAGAGAAGTGAATGGGATGAACTAATTTGCATAGACTAATCAGAGCCCACCCCTGGAGCCGCGGTGTGGCCATCTTCCCAGAGTTCCTGAGCTAGATGGAGAAGGGGTACTTCTCACAAAGGGAAAATGGATACCTGGTGGCCCAAACCCCAAATAGCCCCAGTTCCCCTAACTTTGACTGCAGGGCAGTCCAGTTTGGGTGCTGCTTCCATTGCACTCACATGTGTCCTACAGATTTGTTGGCTACTCACAAGTGCAAATGCTTTTTCTCAGCTCAATATTAACATTTTTTCTGGCAACCCAGGTTCACTGGTTCTCCTCCACAGAGCAGCCCCGAGCAGCTGAGCCTGCAAGCCACGCAAGCATCTGTTTCTTCTTTTGCCAAGTACAGGAGGATGTTTGCTGTCTCTGTAGCGAGCTTTCTGAGGTCTCTGGGTGTACCCAGAGATTTAATAGGAATTCTAAATGTTAAGTCACATTCCAGGAAGGAAGGAAGAGTTGTTCGTTCAAATAAGAAAGATAAATGTTCTGCGCTGTAGGCCCTGTTTACCCCATCTGAGGCCCTGAATTTATATATTACAAGACAGAAGGATTTTACACAGTTTTTTATGTAGCAAGATTTTGCTTGCACTGAAAAATATCATTGTAAATGTGACCACTTTAAAGATGAGTCAAGTAATTCTTCGAACAGGGAAAAAAATGAATTTGCCAGGTCAGGAGTGCACCTGCCTTTGTCAGAGTCGAACCCAACCACTCTTGACCTCTACTCACTCCCTCAGGGTTAAGAAAGCCCAAACACATTCCTGAGCACAGAGCAAATACTCCCATGTCACTGAAAAGAAACAAAAGAATGCTAACAAGTGCTCAGACCTGATTACATTTTTTCCAATATTTTTGCCTTTTTTTTTTTTTTGAGACAGGGTCTTGCTCTATCACGTAGGCTGGAGTGCGTGATCATTTCTCACTACAGCCTTGAACTCCTGGGCTCAAGCCATCCTCAGCCTCCCAAGTAGCTAGGACTACAGGTGTGCACCACAACGTCCCAGGTAATTTTTTTTAATTTTTAGTAGAAACGAGGTCTCAATGTGGTGCCCAGGCTGGTCTTGAACTCCTGAGCTCCAGTGATCTTCCTGCCTTGACCTCCCAAAGTGTTAGAATTACAGGTATAAGCCACCTCACCTGGCTGGTTTTTGCCTTTCTTATAGACCCTGGGCATGTGAGCATTTATTAATTTGCATTTTTGAAACAGTAATTTCAATATTTTAATGCCAGTGTCAGGCCACTTAAACACTATATTACATATCTTCATCTGTCTGGTGGAACTATTGGTGTGATCCTAGAGAACTGAGTCCTATTCTGCCATTCATTTAAAGTGTTTTAAATTCTAATCTCTCTACTTAATGCACAGGAGTCAAAAGAATAGATTCTTCTCTCTTAAACATTTGCTTAGTAGAGGTTAAAATAGTTTAATACTCATGAAGATCGAATAACTTCAAACTCACATTGTAGCACATAGATCTTCCACCAAGACTTCATCTGTGAAATCCACACTTCCCTGTTGGGTTCCCAATTACATTCCAAATTTACATTTCTTTTGAGAATCTCTGCATACTCCAGCTCTGTCTAGAAGTGCTTAATGCAGCAAGACACAAAGTTAAACGCAAATTACTGCAAAATTCACCCTCAATGGAGGACTAGAAACACAACATGTCCAATTTAAAGCTCAGTTCACAAGCAGTCCAATTCTGCTGGCTTCAAAAAGAGACTCTAATTAAACATTCTTAGGGAAGGACATCAAATGAGGTTAATGGGAAACGTTACCAGATTAAAAGCAGTTTTTTGCCAAAGTAACATTTGGAAATTCTGACTCTCTGAAAGCCTTGATTTGAACCTCAAACTTGATTTCACCGTAAGAAGTGGGGATCAAGGGCCTGCGCAGTTCTTTTCCTAGACCAGTTTGGTGCTCCCCACCCCCTCGCAGGCACAGGTCCGCAACCAGATAGGGAGATGCCTGATTTCAGGCTACCTTTGACAAAGCTTTCTCCCTCCCTCTGCAGGCTGCATCCCACGCTGCCTGCTTAAAGCGCCCTCATGTGTCTACAGATGGTAAAATGTTTATTTCTCAACAGACATTACAGTGATAGCATCCAATGACCTATGTAACGGCACCCTTTTTTGCCGTACTTGTTTTTTGAGACGGAGTCTGGCTCTGTGGCCCAGGCTGGAGTGCAGTGGCCGGATCTCAGCTCACTACAAGCTCCACCTCCCTGGTTCACGCCATTCTCCTGCCTCAGCCTCCCGAGTAGTTGGGACTACAGGCGCCCACCACCATGCCCGGCTAATTTTTTGTATTTTTAGTAGAGACGGGGTTTCACCGTGTTAGCCAGGATGGTCTCCATCTGTTGACCTCGTGATCCACCCGCCTCGGCCTCCCAAAGTGTTGGGATTACAGGCGTGAGCCACCGCCCCCCGACCCCAGTCACTTGTTCTTAAATTTCTTACGCAAACTATAAAATAGCAAAAGACCAAAAAAAAAAAAAAAAGGAAAAAAAGCAATTCACCTAATACATTGTTCCAGCATTTCCTTGAAAGTACTGACCCATCTCAATGGCTCTGCTTTTGTGAGAAAATTATGAAGAGTTGCGAAGTACTAGTGATTCTCTTGTTACTTAGCTAAGAATTTGAAGCATAATTTAAATACTATTCTTTACAATCCATTATGAGGATTTAAAAAACCTTTTTGCTTCTTTAATACATTCTAACAAAGTTTTCTGTTTATTCTTAGTTTCAAAGAACCAGGTCCCCAGTCCTGGGAGGCTGCTCCACTGGCGGAGCCCAGTGTTTAATCTCATTACAGCAGCCCCCGCAGGCAAAGGCTCTCTGGTCTGAATCTAGTCTTTCTATCTGAGAAATACACAATGCTGCTCTCATCACTCAAGGTTCTTACACATTACTGATTAATTATCAGAAGCCCCTTTGTCTGAGAACTCTTTTTTCCCACAGCTCAGAGGAGCTTCTGGGGCTGCCACTAAATTCCAGTTTCATAGGAAGAATTGCCACAAACAAATTTTACAGAATAATGAGTATATTCTAAAGCAAATTTGTCTGAGAAATTATGTAGACTTCTGGCAAAAAATAAAATAAAATAAAATAAAATAAAATTCAGAAGCATGTCTGTGAGACAATGGCCAAAGAACTTCTACAAAAAAATAGCAGTGTAAAAAAAAAAGATATCCATTTCTTATTCTTTTTTTTTTTTTTTTTTTTTTTTTTGATAGGGTTTTATTCTGTAGCCCAGGCTGGAGTGCAGTGGTGCAATCACAGCTCACTGCAGCCTCCACCTCCTGGGCTCAAGCGATTCTCCAGCCTCAGCCTCCCAAGTAGCTGGGACCAGAAACACGTGCCACCACACCTGACTAATTCTCCTATTTTTAGTAGAGATGGGGTTTCGCCATGCTGCCCAGGCTGGTCTTGAACTCCTGAGCTCAGGCAATCTGCCCACCTTAGCCTCCCAAAGTTCTGGGATTACAGGTTTGAACCATCATGCCCAGCTATCCTGTTTTTAACTTCAGATACTTAGATTTGAATTCAATTTAATTGTTCCTAGTCCTCTGAAAGAACCCGCTTTCTGTAAGTTACCATCATTGTGTAACAAGTCAGCCAATAACATCATTACTCCTCTGCCAACACCTGACATATAGTAGGCACTCAAGGAACACTGATTAGAAGAGAGAGAAGATATGAATAGGTAACCAACTCCAATACCTCCAGAAAATTCTGGAGTCTAAATGACTTGTGCAGAGTAACCCAGTAAAACAATCCTAGAGCAAACAGGAGAAGAGAGCAGAGCAGCTGAAGTAACCGACCCTCAAAGTCACCTGTCTGGATTCCAGCACTGTCTCCACCACCTCCTGGCTGTGTAAACCTGGGCACGTTTGTAAACATCTCCTTACCTTGGTTTGTCCATAGGTGAATGGGGCAAGTAACTGGAACTACCTCACAGAGTTGTTATGAAGATTGAATAGTTAATATTTGCAAAGCATTAGGAATAATGCCTGGCACTTTATATAGATCCCAGGCAGGAGACAGTAACCACAGAATAATTTGCTAGGGAAGCTTTATCAATGTATATGGGGAAGATAGATCGACAGAAATAACTGGTAACAGGAGATTAGCTACTAAAGGGTAAGAACTCTGAAGACAATAGGAATCGCTGATACAGGGACTAGTCACTACTAGAGGCGAGACAGAGTACCCAAGAAACGAATAAGCTTGAAAGAGCTTTCCCCCACCCTCAAGGCTGACACTGGGCCTTGTTGGAGAGGGTGCAGCTGTGGCCACTGGAGGATGGAGCAGCTTGCTGAGGTGTTGCAGGCTGGAGCTGGCAAGCTGGAAGCCACTCAGATTCACCAGGAATCCACCTGCACGGGTGCCATTAAACCTGCTGGGACTGCAGCTGGAACACCAGCAAAACTCACCTGGAAACCACACACAGGAGTGTTGTTGAATTGTCTGTGGAGCCAGCAGGGAGGCCCACTCAAAAGGAAGCTGCATGAGGCAGTGCTCGCTGAGGGTGAAAGCCACTGAATATCCCACACTGGAACCAAGCACTGCAGCAGCCAGACCCGGGATGCACCCTGAACCTGGAAGAAAAGGGCCCTTCTGCAGTGTCCCACCAATGACAAAGCTTAACATCATGCCAGCTGGTGAGAGAGAAGTGTTTACAGGGTCCAGCTCTAGTATCACAAGGAGCACAATAAAAAGTGGATTTGGAAGCAAGAGGCGATGAATTGATAACCAACATATCCTTAGTAAGCTCTATAAGAATATTTGACCAGGCCAGGTGCAGTGGCTCATGTCTGTAATCCCAGCACTTTGGGAGGATGAGGCAGGTGGATCACCTGAGGTCAGGAGTTCAAGATCAGCGTGGCAAAACCCCGTCTCTACTAAAACTACAAAAATTAGCTGGGCTCAGTGGTGGGCCCCAGTAATCCCAGCTACGTGGGAGGCTGAGGTAGGAGAATCACTTGAATCCAGGAGGCGGAGGTTTCAGTGAGCCAAGATTGCGCCACTGCACTCCAGCCTGGGCAACAGAGTGAGACTGTCTCAAAAAAAAAAAAAAAGTGTTTGATCAATAGAATAAATAGCTATGCAGCATACAGAAGACTTGAGTCCTATCTAGTTCATCTCTGGGAATAGGAGTAGCAAGCTCCTATAAGAGCAGACCTAGCGTTGTGCTTAGGGGCCCGGACTCTGGAGTAAGATGACATGGATGTGAATCCTAGCTTTGCCTTCTGCTAGCAGCTGGACAGCTCACTTAACCCCTCTGTGCTTCCATTTCTCCATCTGTAAGATGGGGATGATAATAATGCCCACCTGCATCATAGGGTTAGCATATTAAATAAGTTTACAAAGAATTAGAAGAGTACATCTTACCTTTTATTAGGTAGTTGCTTGGTCAGAACAGCAAGTGAAAATGTTCCAAATTTTATGCCAAAACCAGAAATGTAATTGGGAGCTTAAAGGATGGAGTTTTTAAAAACGAGACATCCTTCCTTCTGTATCATCCTCCCCGTCAATTCCCATGGCTCTACTCATGCCTATGATTGACAGCTCCGATGTTTTCTTGCTGATCCACAGCCCCTGATTAGGAGAGGCAGTTAATCTGCTCAAGTTAAGTCACCCAGTTAGAGCAATGGTTCTCAACTGGGGATAACAGATGCACCCCCCGACCCCAGGAGACATTTGGAAAAGTCTGGAGATATTTTTTATTGTCACGACTGGGGCAGGAGTGCTAGCCAGGGATGCTGCTAAACATCCTATAATGCACAGTATAATCCTAACAATAAAGAATTATTTGGTCTAAAATGTCAATCAAGCCACTGTTGAGAAACCCTGATCTAGAGGGTACAGGGGTTGGAGAAAGGAGACAGAAGTTGAGCAGATGAGCCAGGACATGTTTCCTTGATTCCTCCAGCTATGCTGGGTTCTTGGCTCGTTCAGCCTCGGTGACCAGCTCCAGACTGTCTGACCTATAGCTGGGTCTAAATGTACAATTTCTGATGTCCCTGGACTACTAGTGTCATCTACATAGAAACCGAATGCCCAGGTCTTCCACACCAGGAAATGAGGGAATAGATTCTTGAAAGAGCTGCTATTGAAACAAAACTATTCAAAACCTTAAGAAATCTTGGCAGAAGGCAGTTTGCCTTTTCTCATCATTAGCAAATATTCTATCTTTTTCTTTCCATGACAGGCTCTCTGTTTGAAACAAGTCTCTCTTCTAAGCCCCAGGCCCCCCAGTTCATACCTGGAGCTCAGCAGAATTTTACTAAGGCAATGAGGGTTTTAGGGTGGAAGAAGCAAATGAAAAGCATGAGAAACAACGTTATAAAATGAAAAGCTGTTAAATAAACAAGCAGGACAGAATACTGACTGACAGTTACTATAAAATTCTATTTGTCTTAGCCACAGCCTACATCAGAAGCCATTTAGCTAGCAAATATAAAACATGTATGGGCTGTCTGAGGCAACACATGTGAACAAAGAAAAATTAGCTTTTCTCTAACAATGTAAACCATATGTCTCTTATGAGGCTGAGAAGAATATAAGTGAAAATGGCTGCTTTGAGACTGCACCACCAACCAAATTGAAATATGAAATTCTGGAAACAGCTGGAAAGCAATTTTTTTTTCCTGTTAGCTATTTATGATGTTTCTGTTTTTGGCCGTCCTACACGTTTGAAACCCTGCATACTAACTGCGGCCCTCAACAAAGAACCACTCATCTACTCACTGTCTCCTGACTGGGGAATCAGTAACTTGTTGATAGTTTTCAAGAGAGAGTTTCAACATATGGAAAAGACAGAATTTTTCATAATTAAAAAGTTCCTGTTTAACTTTCAAAAACACACATGTAAGTCATTTGAAAATACTTTTCATTTGCTATAATAGAAGCTCTTTCCCTATGTTTTACCAAGTTCATACTTTCTATTTAGTCTCCAACCAACATCCTACCAAATATAGATCAAAGCTATTGAAAGGGCCTGCAGATGTAACATAATCCTATCTAAAGTGATCTCATACTCATATAAATGTCGGCATTCTTCCCTTTACCGAACAACTTGCCACCACAGGCCTTGTGCACATTCAAAATGCATTTAAATCAAAGGTTTTCTATGAACAATTTCTCAAGTAAAGCCGAACATGCTTGTATGTTAATTCCTGCTGTAAAAGTCAAGGTATAGCTGGTCAGTCATTATACTGTATTTAACCATGGACTGGAAAGTGAATCAACAATTTTTTTTTTAATGTTAGCACTTGCTAAGGAAGCAATGGGATTCAGTCTGTGAATGAAAAAGAACTTACATCAGCATGGGAGATGCACTGAATTAGGAGCAGGGAGGCCAGACCTCTGCTTTCCTCTCTGGAAAGTCAGGAAGCATCAGCCACGGATCTGATGATGCATGTCTCTAAATTACTTCAAACAACGCGAAAAGTTACGTAACTGTTATGGTCATTACCAATAGTAATTGTGGTCATTAGCAATATTCACTGTCTCAAGGAATTTTCAAAAGCACCTCCTTTGTTACCCTGACAGTAAGGGGAACAGAGGGGAACTGCAAGGTCAAAAAGCAGTTTCCACACCCTCTGAAGATTGCTATCAGATACATTTTCTAAAATAATTTGGAGATAGGAGGTGGCCCTCAACTGTTCAGAAATGTATTAAAGGCCTACTGTGTACCAGACTCTACAGAAACAACAGTCCCTATTTAGTAGAAGACAGTCACATAATCTAATATTTTCCTGCTCAAAAACTTCAAATATTGAGGAAATTCACACTTTTACTTCCTCCCTCTAGCTTTTCAGTGATGCATTGTGGTTCTGCAGAAATCAGATAATGGGGCTAAAATGTGTACACTCCCTATTGTGTAGCCTTAACTTTTCTGAAACTCATTTTCTTTGTCTTTAATCTCAACACTTTGGGAGACCAAGGTGGGAGGATGGCTTGAGGCCAGGAGTTTGAGAGTACCGTGGGCAACATAGTGAGACCTCATCTTTACAAAAAAAGTTTTTTTAATTGGCCGGGTATGGAGTACATGCCTGTAGTCCCAGCGAGTTACTCCGGAGGTTGAGGTAGGAGGATTGCTTGAGCCCAGGAGTTGAAGGCTGCAGTAATCCAAGATTGTGCCACTGCATTCTAACCTGGGTGACAGAGCAAGACCCTGTCACTATAAAAAAAAAGATTTGAAAAATTTGAAAGAAATGTAAAAAGCAATGAAATCACATATGTGAAAATACTTGCTGAATTCTAACATAAGGCATTATTAACAAAACAAATCCTTCATTAGGTCCCCACTGCCAGCCTTAGGCTATCCATGACACAACTAACCAGTTTTAATCAGGGCAAACCTGTTTGCAACACAGATTATGTGAAAGGGTATAGTCACTAACCTTTTTTAAAATATATGAACAATACTTAAATATCCTACTAATCATTAAGTATTTCTAAGTGCCTCCTGATCCAACTTTATAAACCTACTTCTCAAATCACTATTTATAAAGCTTTCATTTTTTTTTTTTTAGGAAGAGCAATGGGTTATGATGAATTACCAACGCTTTTAGTATTTGCACAGTCTGGTATTAAGAAAAATGTTTTTCCATGTAAAGTAAAGCTAGCCACCAGGAAACCACACCCAAGTAATGTTTATGTTACTCGAGCATGCTGAATTTGACTTTGACTCCTGATATCCATAAGGGTGCATCTTCCCCTTCCCTACTGCAGCTGTCCCGGCCTTCAGTAGATATTCAAAGTCACTCCTCTTACAAAGACTAAGTGTGCTGAATGGATTTCCCTTAAACTACTTGATGCAAAGAAATGGAGGATGTCAACAGAATCACCCATGATTAATCATCAACATGTTTCCTGTCTAGCAACTCAAAATGTCCTAAATCAAGCAATACTAATAATGTCCAGATTGGTAGTTGTGAAAATTCACTTGGTCTCTGATTTCCACAATGCCTGGATTCTCTATAATAGCATTTTCAAAAGTGACTGAATATTTTATGTATTCCATAGGACAGTCATGGATCTTCAATTAAGTAATCACTTTTTCTAGCAAAGTAAGCAAGCTATCTAGTTATCCAAAATTGATTTAGTTATGTCATGCTTTATCTGCACAAGAAAGCAATTTTGTAAGTGAAAACGGATAACCTAAATAAACTAATAAGTTTTCAAACTACTAAAGGGCTCCACGGCTTTAAAAAGTACAGTCACAGAAAATGCCACTTTTTATGGAAAAGTTTTATTTGATTTTGTAAAAGGTAATGTTTTGAGTATACTTACTTTACTCTTTCAAAGCAATGCAAGTACAATGATAAGCATTTGAATAAAAAGTACCCTGTTTTATGAGCTTATTTTTTAACATAGTGAAGGCATACTCTCACTGAAAGTAGAAATATGTGATCCAATTACAAAACATAACATTTAAGAATAAACACACACAACTGAATAGTTATGAAAAAATAGAGGATTAATCAAAATATTCTGTTTAAAAATATTAAATTCAAGTTATATGGAAATTTTATGCATAAAAATCATATTGTATAATCAGAATGAATCTTCAGTGGTCATTTCTGAAAAACAAATACTAACTTTAGTTAAAAAGTTAAACTTTTACTTCTCTTTTTCAAAGTATTTTCAAAACTTCACTATTCAAATTAAAATAGGATATTTTAGCAATTTACTTCAAAGACGTATTATATAATTCTTGTCCCAAGAAATCTTCTTGCGATGTTTGTAAATAAATCTACTAACAGAAAAGAGTAAGAAAAGCCAATCTAGGAAAGAAAATAGTTCAATTAAGTGAGAGTCAAAGTGCGAATTAAATCTGTGGGTTTTTTTCCTCCCCATCATTTCTTTTCATGTTGTCTTTGGAGACAGAGTAATTTGTAGGCAGCTCACCTTGATCTACATTTTCTCTCTCTAATCTCTCTTGGCTGTGATATAGTACAGGGAACCGCTAATATTACCCCCTCCATTTTGCCAGACAGGAATACCGAAGGCCAAATCTTATGCCCATCCTCGGGTTGCAACAAGTAACGTTTACTTCAGCAACAAAGTGGACCTCTCTAGAGATTATTTTGTTGTACTGTCTTGTTGCCTTAATACGAATTAATCATTAAAAAAATTAACTGAAAACCAGAAATTCAAACTGTCCATAGACAAATAATCATTTAAAAGTTGGGAAAATGAGAAATGGAGCCTTAACCACTGAAAGTCTCCCCTTCTCCATTCCTGGCTCACACAATTCCAGGAATAGAATCCTAAACATAAACCTAAGCTTCCCCTTTACTGCATTAAGAAAGTGTCACTTCTTTGCATCAAATGGGTTGAAAGCTTTGGGAGATGAACGGGAAATTTCAAGTCCACCACTTTCATCAATTTCCCTTGTCCTTCCCGTTCTCAGTCCGCACTCCCAAGGCCCGGGCAGCGTCGCCGGGAAGCGGCTTGAGGGAGTTGGCCTGCCTCGCGGCCGTGGGGGTGGCCAGGGAAGGCGCGGTGGCGCACAGCGGTGTCCTCTTCAGCTTTATCACCCGCTGGGGTGTAGGCTTCTTGTCGGAAAGTAGCACCTTAGCTGGAGGTAAGTGCGTGCCTCCATTTTCAGCGCTCGCAGCCCCAAGGGAAGCCTGAGGATGCCCAGGTGCCCCTGTGCCCTCCAGGGCCGTGGTTCTAGAAGGTGCAGAGCGCTGAGCTGCCTTTCTGCGGCTACCACTTTGAAACCTGTATGCTGTCGCCCCAGCCGACGTCTGGACGGCACTGCCTGGAGACACCGTGACGGAGGCCGAGTTCTTGACTTTGATTTGGGTACTTGTGGAAGGGCCCAAAAATCTAACTGGCTTAGGACCAGTCTTACAGTTCACACCTTCGTCCTCTTCATTGAACGTTATCAGTCGCCTAGAAATACAGAAGCATGTCATTTTCCACATGTACAGTTTTAGTAATTCATGAAAACATCTCCAAAGTTTACCTTCAGCGTTAACAGAAAGGTTTTGGTCAAGAATTAAAGAGTCAAGAGGTTTATGGGCACCTACCTCATCTCTCATCTCCCACCAAGGTCAGTAAGCAAGTTTACAAAAGATTGGTCTCAATTTGAATACAAATTATGTAAACTCACACATAATATTAATACCGGCAAATTAAAATTTGGCATGTTACATAAGAATTATACAATATATCACCCTGTTCCCAAGTATCATGATGTGACCTACAGGATAACTAGAAATATCACAAATTGTTTTTCCCAGAACTGCAGTTTAAACAGATTTAGTAAAGAAAAAAAAATTTCACAATCGAATAAATATTAAAAATATTGCTTGATATAGTTTGGCTGCGTGTCCCCTCCAAAGCTCATGTTGAAATGTGATCCCCCATGTTGGCGGTGGAGCCTGGCAGAGGTGTTTGGGTCATGAGGGAGGATTCCTCAGGAATGGCTTCGTGCCCTCTCCCATGGTAAGGAGTGAGTTCTCACTCTATTCGTTCACGTGGGAGCTGGCTGTTTAAAAGCCTGGCATTTCTTGCTGTCTCTCACCATGCGACACACCTGCTTCCCTTCACCTTCTGCCATGACTGTAAGCTTCCTGAGACCTCACCAGAAGCACATGCTGGCCCCAAGCTTCTTGTACAGACTGCAGAACCATGAGTCAAAATAAACCTCTTTTCTTTATAAATTACCCAGCCTGATATTCCTTCATAGCAATGCAAAACTAATAAACTGCTGCATATCTTTTTCTCCTCCTTAAGTTTTAAAATTCATGTTAACATATTAAAGATTATGAAAAGCCTATACTAAAGATATCTGTATTTCCCAATCATTCTATAGTGAAACCTTTGATGGTCAGTTAAATTTGCATTCTTTGGAACCCATTTTGGGGACAGCTAGAATAGTCATGGACAAACCTTCAAAGATTCCAGAACTGAGTTTACCATTCATTATAAAAAGCCTACAGGGGGAACATTTTTTTAAATGACCTTAAAACTGTCAATCATTGTCAAAACCTTGCCTGCTCCTTCAGCTTCACTTCCTAAGGACCACCCGGAGCATGAAAGGTGACTGCAATCCTCTCACAGCTCTCTTACAAGTCTGCATAGCATCAGTGTGTTGTTAGAGGCGATTACAACTTAGTGAACTCCCATTCTTGGAAATGGGATCATAATAACATGGTTATTTGAAAATTGCCATCTGTAGCAAAGAATGCAAATATAATATATTCAACTCTAAATCCCTACTGAACATTTTCTCTGGTGACCAGATGGCTCCTTGGGACCTTACAAGTGCTTCTCAGTCATCGTCATCGTTATCCTGTTGATGCATCAAAAATGATGCTTCGTAAACCTGTAGAGGAAAGATAACCAACACAGAGGAGGGTCTCCGTAAACCACTCCTGCCTGCTTTGTTTTCCGTCTACATCTTCCACCAGACTCCACACTGAGGTTTCTCAGCCTCAGCACTATTACCATTTTGGTCACATCATTCTTTGTTCTGGGGGCCGCCCTATGCACTGTAGGATGTTTAGCAGCATCCTTGGCCTCCACCCTCCAAATGCCAGTAGCAACTCCCACCCCACAGTGTGTCAACTAAAAATGTTGCCAAACATTGTCAAATATCCTCTGGGAGGCAAAATCACCCCTAGTTGAGAACCACTGCTCTTGACTCAAAATATATTTGCTAATTGTAGGCTCAAAAGGCAAAATAAATGATAATAAAATTACGGCTTTTAAGAAATAAGATCTGTTTTGACAAGTGATGGTTAAGTTCTAAAAACTGAATAAGCATCTCTGCATTTCAGTGAAAGACCCAGAGGGCAAACGTAAGAAAGTAGTCTGAAATTCCATAGGGGTATTCAATTAAATTGTAGAACATGTGATCAAGAAATCAGAACATCTGAAGGCCATGAATAAAACCCAGGCACTGTAAAAAAAAAAAAAAAAATGTGATTTTAAATGTATTTAAAACACAGTGAAAGACAGCTGTGGAGTGAATTTAATGCTAATAATTTCATGGAACACAGGAAAATACCATTAAATAAAAGTGTTATTTGTGGCAATAGGAAACAGAAAGGAACTCAGAATAAGCCACAAGAAATTTCAAGCATTAAGTCTAAATAGATTTTTTTTTTTTTTACTATTGTCAATAAAGCCTGGGATTTCACTTCTGTGGGGCAAAAATATTTACCACAGCATTCCCACTGTGTCCACTAGCATTTTTAGAATCACAGTCTCTCAATAAGAACATGTTACACATGCAGTTACAAAGAATTATTCCCACTTTTTACATTGTTTTGGTAACTTCGTATTTACCAAGATCTATATTTTGATGGTAAGACACAATATTCAAATAGGTGATTAATAAGCTTAGTAAGGTCAAGAATTATTATTCATTTCCCCTTCACAAAGGCAGTAAAAATGTCAGCGATTAAAAAACAAAACAAATAATCAACACAGCATAGATAACCTCTTTCGAATTGGAGCCATGTGACGCAGGCTTCCAAGTAAAGGCCGTTCTTCTAGAGTCCAACACTCTATCAGCTCATGAGGCACCCGCCAGTAGCTAACACCTGGAAGGTAAAAAGAGATAATTAAGACAGCTACCATCCACTGCAAAATGCTGAGCAACACTGAGACCTGCCAGAGTCTGAGGTTCATGCCTCCCATTTGGCAAAGGGAGGTATGCACAACATGAACAGGAAGCGCTCACACGAGGAGCTAGGGCCAGGGAGCAACGCAGCTCACAACCTGGGTCAGGAAGAGCGGGCCACCAGCTTTGCCACCGATTAGCTGAGAAGATTCAGCAGGTTATTATGCACACTCAGGGCAGCTGAGAGTGAGGGCTCAGGCTCCAGCAAAACCTGTGTGGGTCTGAATCTCCATCTCTCACTCACTAGTCATGTCACCTTGGGAAAGTTACTTTTCTGTGCCTGAATTTTCTCAGCTATGAAATGATGACAATTAAGATTATGTACCTTGAAGGACCATTGTGAGGATTAAATGAGTTAATAAATGCAAAGTGCTTAGAACAGGGTCCAGCACGGACTAAGCACTCAAAAACTGTCAAGTACCTTTATTCCCAGTCACAGTCGTAGGGAGTAGTGTAAGTATTGTATAGGCGGTGGGTTGTAACACTTGCCCTGACTACTTCACTGGGTTGCTGTGACATCAAATCAGGGGAACTCTGTGAACTACTCTGAAAATGACAAGCACTGTACAAATATGAGATATCACCACCCAATAACCACAATTTCCAACAAGAATCTGAGCTAGTGAGTTAGGCAAAAATGCCATTCAAATTCATTTTAATTTTTAAATGTGTTATGTTTTTTATTAAAAGCTAAAACATGTATTCTTGAAGCCTCGAAAACATTATGCTAAGTGAAAAACACCAAACATAATAGGTCACATATCGTATTGTTCCATTTGTAGAGATATCAAGAGTAGGTAAATCCATTGAGACAGAAAGCAGACTGCTGGTTGCCAGGGTCTGTGGGAGACAGTGGAGTGGGGAGTGACCACTTAGGGGGTTCCTCTTGGGGTGATGAAATGTTTAAAACTGGATAGAGGTAATGATTGCACAACATTGTGAATGTAGTAAATACCAATGAAATGTATGCTTTAATTAATTCTGTTATGTGAATTTCCATCTCAATTTTTTTTTAAAAGCAGCATAAATATATTCACATGAAAAAAGCTCAAACAATTATGTTGAATGAAAATTGCTTGGAGTAATCTAAGTCCCAATAATGGATCTGGTGTTGTCTTCTTATTAAAGTTCTGGTAACAATAACAATTTAGCAAGCTGGGCATATAAATCATTATAATAACAGACATATCTGATACTCAAATAACTCTATGATCCTCATTTTAAAACAATTAACTTTCTGGAACCACTTGATCACACTCCAAAACCTACACATACTATAAAAACATTCCGAAATCTGGTCCATTAAGTTTGCTTTTTTTAAAAGTCAGATTTATTAAGATATAATTTACATAAAATAAAATTCATCCTTTTCAGGTACACATTCCAATGAGTTTTGACAAATGGATATAGTTATGTACCCATAGTCATAATCAAGATGTAGACCACTTCTATCACCCCAAAAAGTTTCCTCATACCCCTTAGCAATCAATGTCCCCTCCATCCTTAGTTTTGCCTTTTCTGAAATGTCATATAAATGGGATCATACAAAATGCAACCTTTTGTGTCTGGCTTCTTTAGCATGATGCTTTAAGATTCATCCATGTTGCTGAATGCAGCAATGATCATTTCTTTTATTGGTGAGTAGTATTCCACTGTATGGATACACACCACAATGTGTTTAAAAACTTTCTTTTTTTTCCTGCCTATAAAGTAATTCACATCCCTTGTACAAAACCTGGAAAATATAGAAAAGCATATATAAGGGAATCAAAGTCACTCCTAATCAGAAGACCAGGAATCATTGGCTCAGGACAGACTAATATGTTTCATTCCAGTCTTTTTTCTACTCATGATATGCTTTACATTTATTTCCTGCTTTTTATCATTTCTTATCATGGGCATTCATCTATGCAAAAAGTTATTTAAAATAACTTTAATAGCTTTATTATATTCCATTCTGTGGATGTGCCAAAATATATTTAACCTTCAATCATTAGACACTTAAAGTGTTTTCATTTTGTCTCTATTATGAAAAATGCCAGAGAACATTTCTGTTCCTAAGCCTTTGTCTGCATTTATGTCCTTAACATAGATAAGATAGATTCCAAGAAGTAAAATTACTGGGTCAAAGAATATAAACAATTTTGATGCTACTGATGTGACCTAACAACTTACTTTCCAAAAGTTACATCAATTTTTACTCCTACCAGGAATTAATGAGAGATGTTTACTCATCTGGTATATAAAAATAGCTTTTATTAAATGTATATTTCATTGAAAAGGAATGAAGTTGAACCTCCTGCTACATGCTTATTTCTTTTTCTGGGAATTTTATGGTCATGAACCTTGTAATTTTTTTTTTTTTGTAGTAGTGGCTGCCTTTCTAATCAATTTTAATAAACCTTCTCTCTATTAAGGATATACTTTGTCCAATTAATGCAACATTATTTATCCTTGTTTTTTATTAGTCTTTAAATTTTATTTATAATTTTTAATGTTTCTTGCTTTTTGTTTTGTTTTGTGTTTAACATTTATGCCTAGTGTTCCATTACTGGAACACTAAGCATGTGGGAGTTACTTATATCCTAATGCCCAAGGTCATCGCCAAGGTCCGATTGCAAAAATTCAAAACATTGCAACCTCAGGAATAAATGGGTTAAGAGGCAGGGTCTTGCTATGTCACATAGCCTGGAGTACAGTGGCACTATCATAGCTCACTGTAGCCTCAAACTCCTGGCCACAAGTGACCCTCCTGCCACGACCTCCCAAAGTGCTGGGATTTTAAATGTGAGCCAACATGTCCAGCATTTTTTTGTTTTAAAGTTCCTAATACTTTAAATGTTATGCAACTAACTTTATTAATCTTTGTCTTTGTGATTTTTGAGCTTTTAATTTCTTTCCCTATTAAGAAAACAATTATTTGCTTACAGTTTCTTTTTTCTTTCATAAATCCATCTGAGACTATTTTGATAAATAATGAGGTTACAGTTTTGTTTTTCCTCCCAAGCATATTTCTCAACTATTTATTAAAATATTGATATCTAATACTTTTTTACCACATAGTACTTTTACTAATTTTACTGGTGTTTACCCTTGATCTCTGCTCTATTCTTATATCAGAGGCACATGCTTTTTATTATTATAGGTCTGTAGCATGTTTTACTATCAAACAGAGCTAGACTCATCCCCCTAATTACTTCTACTCCCCAAAATGTTATTGGCTACTTTACCTATTTATTCTTTCAGAGGAACTTTAGAATCATTTCTTCAAGATTCCAAAAGAGTTCCATTGATATTTTGATAGACCTATAATTTAATCTGAGAAGAACTGACATCTTTATAATATTCAGATTTCCCACTCAGGATCATGGTATGTCTCACCATTATCTCCATGTCTTCTTTTTTATGAATGGATAAATACATTTTAGCAGTTTTCTTCAGAAAAGACCTAAGCATTTCTTGGGTAGTCAGTCCCGAGGACAGTCCTAGTTATTTTACATTTCGCTTATTGCTATAGTGAATGGGAGTTTCCCTTATAATTTTTAATTGATTTATCATAGGTAAGCTGCTGATCCATGTATACTGATATTGTATCCAGCTAGTTTAGCCTACTAAATTTAGCACTTACAATATTTTCAGCTGATTCCTTGGGGTTTTCTAAAAAGGCATTATCTACAAATAACAATGACTCTTCTTCTCCTTTCCAATATTTTTTTCTCTAATTTCTGTTTCCTATCTTATGGATTTTCACAGGCCTTCCAGAACTTTGCTAAATCACAATGATGCCTCATCACGTGCTTGCAAAATGGATAAAATCGGTCGCATGCTTTTTAAAAGGTATTGATCCCAGTTTTCTGCTTCAAACTTTTTTTTTTTTTTTTTTGAGATTGGAGTCTCACTCGGTCTCCAGGCTGGAGTGCAGTGGTGCGATCTCGGCTCACTGCAACCTCCACCTCCTGGGTTCAAGCGATTCTCCTGCCTCAGCCTCCTGAGTACCTGGGACTACAGGCACGTGCCACCACGCCCAGCTAATTTTTGTATTTTTAGTAAAGATGGGGTTTCACCATGTTGACCAGGATGGTCTCAATCTCTTGACCTCACGATCTGCCTGCCTTGGCCTCCCAAAGTGCTGGGATTACAGGCATGAGTCACCATGCCCAGCCCTCCTTCAGCTTTCTAAGTCAGTGGGCTCCTGGACATCTTGCCAGTCCAGAGGCACAAACAGAGACACAGAGAACACCATGGAGTTTGTTCTCCAACTTAAGCATAAGTGTCTCAAAGTAAATTAAATATAAAATAGAAAGCTGAAAGATGTCATCCTGCCTGCTCAAGGGGTATGACTGGGAAGGAAAAAGGAAGGAAAGTGAGGGGGGCAAAGTTGAGGAAAGGAAGAAGGACTGGAGCTAGCACGACACCTGAAGGAAGAACAGCTGATACAGTTTTTGTTTTGTTTTGTTTTCGAGACGGAGTTTTGTTCTTGTTGCCCAGGCTGGAGTGCAATGGTACAATCTCGGCTTACTGCAACCTCCGCCTCCCGGGTTCAAGCCATTTTCCCACCTCAGCGTCTCAATAGCTGGGATCACAGGCATGCGCCACCATGCCCAGCTAATTTTTTGTATTTAGTAGAGACAGGGTTACGCCATGTTGGTGATGCTGGTCTCAAACTCCTGACCTCAGGTGATCCACCTGCCTTGGCCTCTCAAAGTGCTGGGATTATAGGCATGAGCTACTGCACCCAGCCAATGCAGTTTTTAAAAGCTTCTTCCTCTCCTTTTATGTCTTGCTCTGTCACCCAGGCTGGAGTGCAGTGGTGTGATTATAGCTCACTGCACCTTCAAACTCCTGGGCTCAGGCAATCCTCCTGCCTCAGCCTCCTGAGTAGCTGGGACAATAGGTACATGACACCAGGCCCAGTTTTTTTATCCATTATGTGACTGGCAGTCAGTCTTTTTTAGCTTTTAGGATTATCTGAGGATGGAATATGTCTTATTTATCTTTGGATCCAATTTTAGGACTTGTTACGATACTTTGCACCTATACACGGTTGTTAATTAAGAAAAAAAAATGCTTGGGCATAGAACAGAACATGTAACCCTTCTGTGATCCTTATGAAAGTGTCAAAGCCCTTCTGAGACTCAGTTTCCTCATCTATAAAATAGGAATGGTAACTGGTGTACAGGATTGTGTTAGGACTAAGAGATACTGAATGTAAACTACTTATCGGAGATATAAAACAGCATTATTATTACCAACTCTCACTCTGTAGTTTGAGAAAAATGATCAGTTTTCAAAGTGTACATTTCAAGATTATTGTAATTACTTTATAAGGGCTCTTTAGATATCCTCCCCAGCATTATTTTCTCTCCCTTTCCTTGATTACATATTTTATGCTTAATTTGAAGTATTTTTCCAATGCACAGTAGATACTAAATGAACTCTTAATTAAATTAAATAAGCCTAGCTAACAGAAGCATACTTAAAGTTACTGAATTATAAACTATTAATAATACCTAGCAACTCATGGGATTTAAAGATTTGTAAGTAAACTGCCTCAGTGTTACCATGAGATGACAAATACATTGACACACTCAAAAGAATACTTTCTAAAACAAAGAAATGCAGTATTTGAGTTTACTTTGTCTTATTTTTTTTCTTTGTAAAAAGTCCACCTGCTTCCATGAAATAAAATTGCACTGTACCTTTTCCTTCCCAAGCATCAAAGGCATCCATCATTTTCTTCAACTCTGCTACTGAATAATAGCTCCAAATGTACTGAACATTATTTCCCGCCTCTCTAGAAATATTGCAAAAAATAATGAAAATATACTACCTAGGTATGGATGTATATATATACATACAGCTAATATACATTTAATAAGAGCTTGTTGATTAAGGGAAAAAATACGTAGGCACTCAGTAGTTGTTCTGTGATCCTTAAGTATACATATGCTTACATAGATATACATGTACACATTATATAATATACTAACCTACATTTTGATCTCTTTTTACCATAGTATTTTATTAATTCTACAATATACACCATGTAGACAAATCAACACATCTTTAATATCAAGTTTTTTAGAAAAATCAGTAAACTCCAATGAACTTAGAAATTACTCACCTTTGACCAGCATTATGCCAGACACTTACATATCTTACATAGAAGCATCCCTATCTGTAAAGAATTCAGAAACTGATGACATATTTAATCATCTAAAAAGGCAAGCTTATATGATCCTGCATTAGTCACTAATAGTCGACCCAATCCCACCTGCCAGAGAATTTTTTTAAAAATTGCTAAGTGAATTAACCAGTGTAAATAAGATTACAGGAAAAATGTTAAGTAATAACTCTTAAGAATTTAACATGTTCAAGTCATAAACTTCTAAAGCTGGAAGGGACCAGGGAAGTGCTTTGTCATTTCTCAGAAATAGATACCAAGGCAGGCTGGCCCTAGGTCACTCAATAGGCCTGCTGACTTCTTCTGCCAATGCTTCTATGGTCTAGGAAGATGCCGGGCATGTGGCTTTTCTTTTTTCTTTCTCTTCTTTTCTTTTTAAGCCTCTTGGGGTAGGGGATTCTGAAGCAGACTCCCAATTGAGAACCACTGCATTAGATCATGCAGCTGGCCTGCAGCTTATCCATACTGTATGTGAAATGATCTTAATTATAATTTCCTCATGAAGCAGGCCTATCTCAACTGCTAAGATGGCTCACTCTGTCTCCTGAGAGGTGTTAATGGTCTTTTCTAGTCAAGTACATTTCATTCAGAAACACCTCTTAGAAGAGACCAAGACTTTATTTTGTTCTTTTTCACATTTAAATTTGGACATACCTTTTAAAAATGCTTTTGCTGTGAATTCTTCCTCCCAGCTGCTTATCAATAGCGTCTGTTCCATCAGTTTTTGTGGCATATACACCAATAATTCTACTCTCACAGCTTGCACCAGATGTGTTAAGATAGTGGAGAACCCAAACAGTTGGTTTATTGCAGACTAAGCCATATGAATCACAGAAGTCTGTTAAAGCCTGAAGCAAAAAGTATATACAAAATTTGAATTTAATTCTAGAGTAAAATAAAAATGAATATGCTCCATTACTTTCATATAAAAGCTGAAATTCTAGCTGGTCATAAGGGAAATAAAAAGATTATAAATTTCAGCTTAGTCTTTACACCTTTGAAAATCAAACACACATTTTTTTGAATTAAATCGGGGCGGGAAGGACAATCCCAAAAAGTACCACCCAAAAACCGAACACCTTTTCATCTACAGAATCCTTTTCCACATGGAAATTCCATTTTATTTCTTACTCCTTTAGTCTGCCAACATCACTTTTAATTTTATAATCTTTATGAGATCATTCCTCCACTGCCAACATCACTTTTAATTTTGAAATCTTCGTATAATAACTAAAATGTAGACCTTTTTCTTTTCCCTTTAGAGTAATTTCCCCAAAATTTCCCATTTGACACAATCTTCCATTTACCTTCTACTGACTAACCCCATAGCTGGTCCCTACTTTTAGCTCCAAATTCTAATCATGGACTAACCAGATTGATTTTTCTTTTACACTGAAAGATATGAATATATAAACTCAATATCTAAACTCAATATATGCTGCCTGAACTCATTTGGCACTTAGCCACCTATTCATTCATTCATTTGAATAGTAAGTTCCTGCTCTGTGCTGAGCTCTAAGGTCCTGAAGATATTAACGATGAACAATGGTGAGACAGGGTCCCAGCCCTCCTAGAGTTTATAGCTAATGCAGAAGACAGACACTGAACAAGCTGCCAGCACCCTGTGTAAGAAGTGCCACCAGGACTGGGTGTGGTGGCTCACGCCTGTAACCCCAGCACCTGGGGAGGCCGAGGCAGGCAGATCACCTGAGGTTGGCAGTTTGAGACCGGCCTGACCAACATGGAGAAACCCTGTCTCTACTAAAAATTCAAAATTAGCTGGGCGTGGTGGCGCATGCCTGTAATCCCAGCTACTCGGGAGGCTGAGGCAGGAGAATCGCTTGAACCCGGGAGGCGGAGGTTGTGGTGAGCCAAGATCACACAATGGCACTCCAGCCTGGGCAACAAGAGCGAAACTCCATCTCACAGAAAAAAAAAAAAAAAAAGAAGCGCCACCAGTGAGACCACACGGTGCTCCAGGGCACAGAGCAGAAGGGTTTCACCCTGTGAAGCTGCCAGGGCTTTCCCTGGGAGGAACAGCTTTACTGCTGTCAGTACTCTGGACAGGTACTTTGTTGTGTTCACTGTTATATCCCAAGTGTCTGGAATAGTGCCTGACACAAAGGAGATGCCTAGTGTTCACTGACTCAGTGAATGAAAATGAGGCCCTACCATGTCTTGCACTTTCATTTAATATTGCTATCTAACTCCTGTACTAGTTTGGAATTTTACTTACACATACATCTACAAGAATTCCCAACTATACTATAAACTTCAAGGGCAAAGAACGGCATGTTGTATTTCTTGGTGTTCCACACAGCCCCTTGTACAGTGCCAAACATGTCACAGGCACTTGAAATAAACATGTGTTGGCTGACAGCATGAATGTGGGCATGCTGGGTCCTTTTTGAATAAAAACCAGGAATAAAAGACGATGGAGCTGAGACTTCTGAAGATGAGCATTAACCCTCCCAACCTTCTAGTCAGGCCTCATTCTGCAGATGTGGCAACAGCAGGGAAAGACTACTGTTTGAAAATATAGTTCATGAATAACTTCAGTAGCAGAACCCATATAACTATGCAAATTCCTAAAGGGGATCTGGAACCAAACCAACTTTCTCTTCATGCTGCACTCCTAATAACCAACCACCCATCAGCTTTCTTCCTAAACACTGACATCCAGATCAAAGAACTCAAACCAGTTCAGATCAGTTTTCACTATTAACAATTTTCTAAGAAAAAATATTTTTCTTAGATGCTCAAAAGTGCTAATTAATAACACATATAATACTTTCAATGAGACAAAAACAGGTACTTAGGATTTTCAAATCACGTAAAGATCTTTAAAATGTAATTTAAAATAGAAGCATCTTAAAAAGAGATTTACTGATCTCAAAGTGAATTAGCCAAACTAATGTTTTAAATTAGTAAAAAACTACTACACTTACTAAATCAAGTAAGATGCTTTATTATTTATCAGGATCATTCTTTTCAAAAATCATTTTAGTAAATAAAATAATACCACTATGCCCTCACATAGTATAGTATTTCTCTTAATTTAAAAAGAATTTCCTGAGTTCTATAAAAAAGCCATCAAAAAGTGCTAAATCTTCAATGAGGGTTTTATAAACTGAATCAACTTTTGAGTGGCAATACACTTTCCAAGAACTTTGGCCTTAAAAAATGAGAAGTAGTAGTAAAGAAACATGTCTTCAAAGCGTATAAAAACTATCCTGTTTGGTTAATGTGAAAACACAGGCTAAGCAAAATAGTACATATTGCTTTGTGCATCATAAATATATATATTCAAAAACTTTAAAAAAAATGCCAAGACCTTTTTAAGTTCTATATTTGACCTTAAAGAATATGTCTCCATTTCATTGGCCAAATGGTCAGACAGGCTGTACGGATAAGGGATGCCAAAGTAATCAGCCTCTTCCTGTAGGGCGATGCGGGTTTGCTCATCTGTGGGAATCTGAACTTCTCCATGAAGGTAATCCAAAAGGTATTTAAACAGACGTCCATCACGGTCAATAACACAAGCCCCTAGAAAACATTCAGTTCAAAAACGATTGTAGAGATTCTGTCAATCAGTAAGATTTCAACAAATCAAACTAGGTCTGCGGACCTCTACAGTTATAAATGTTTCTTTTTCACATGAAAGTTAACATCTAGTGTTCAAATAGGTTTATGTAATCTAAGCTAGACTTTTGGTTATTCAAACACCAAATATGATATACCAGCAACCCTCTGCTCACAAATAGGTGATATTGTAAAACAGAATCTGAATGAGTTGTGTGGGAAAATCACCTGTAGTTCTATAATATTGCACATAAGTTTGAATGCAAACATGTATCACCAGGGTTGCCATGTTTGCTTGTATTGGTGTACTATATATATCATGCTAGGCCAAGCGGCCAAGAGAGGCTAAAACCAAACCCACACTCTGCCCACCAAGCCATGCACCCTGGCATGGAACTGCATCTTCCGGGATAAAAGGGCACCCTTTTCTAACTTGTACACAAAGAAACTGAATGAGTCAGTGGTGGACCTTTGCACTCTCACTACCATATAGGAAAAGATATTCCGAGATCCATTTAGAACTTTGGATGCAATGACTATATTCCCACAATGGCCACTGCAAAAGCTAAGGGCACCCCACACTGCTGGTAGAAACAGAAGTTTACCCCAACCTTATCTCAGCTGGACTAGAACAGGTATATGGAGATGCTCACTAAAAGAGCATGTGGGGTGCTCATCACTATGTCCAGTGTTTGCCTGTCAGCAACACTACAAACCCGGGGTTCCTCGCTCCACGCATGCCAGATGATTGGAATCACTGGGTTAGTCCTTTTGTACTATGAGAACCCAAACTTTAAAAAAGAAGAAACGCTATGCTGGTACTACTTTATAATAAAATATTTTTCTTAGATAATTTAGCAGAATTAAAAAAGAAAAGAAAAGGAAAACCTCTGCATGAGGAAGGGATTAAGAAGATAAAATTTAGGGGCAAAGAAGAAAATTCAATCCCTGCTTACCATCTTTGCCCCAACAACCTTTCTGCGCAGGTAGATACCAAGCCCTGGGCACCAGCCACTGGTGACTTTTTCCCCCCAGTCTTTCAACTGCCGTTTAACCAGCAAAGCAATCTCCTAACACCAGGTTATTAATAGTAGAACAGCCCCTTATGTTCAAAACTCCTCAATCGTTCTCCTCTAACACAGAACCAAGAGTGGGTCTGGGGCTCATACGCAGTGCAAAAAACCTCATTTGTATTGATGAAGTTTCTTTACAACCAGTAGTAGGTTCAGTGAGTCCCAGAGCACTGGAAGCAGAGAGCAGTCCCAGAACCCTACCTGTGTGATCTACAGTTTCTTCTGAAACCCAGTTTTCAGTCCACTGCTCCTTAGACCTGACGGTATCACTGCACAGACTTTTTCTCAGCCATGCACATCGGCCACACAACAAGACTACACAGCTAGGCTAGGTGGCGAGCCCAACACTAATTCTGCAATGATGATGGCTGCTCTGCTAGCAATAAGGGCAGCTGCTTTCTCCAGACAAACACATTTTCTAACTTGAAGAACACAGACAGAAGCAAATCTATTTAATCACTGTCAATATCATCACTCAAAGCTGCATGAAAGTAACACGTTTCAAAATATAGTTAATCCCCGTAATTAGGTTATGACCAGCCTTTATGAACTCTTACTTCTTTGTCAGCTTTTAACAACATGATCACAGATTTTCAGAAAAAGTATTTAATTTCTCCATGTACTTAATGAATCTCCATAGAGTCCTAATGATCTCAGTAATTAGTATATTCATCTAGTACATTTCGTTGTAATTAGGAAAATCAAAGGGAATTTAAACTGGGCTCTTGTGTTAATAAATATTCAGATCATGCTTTCAGACTTTAGACATTTACCTGACTCATCTGTTTTTAGAGGAAAGCGACCACTGAACATAGATGCCAACATGGAGTCTTTGAAGCGGCACAAGGACTCCCGCCGGGCTGTGTAAATACAGCCACCCACATTCAGTCGGAGAACATCTAGCACCTCTTCTCCTGCCTTGTGGCCTTCCATTTCTCCCCCAGGCACCTCAATTTTTGCCTCCCAACACTTTCAGAAACTTCAAAACAATGATGTCTCCGTCTCCCTCTGTAAAACAAAGGACAGTCATCCCTGCCATTTACAACAAGACACGAAATAGATAATAAAACATGACTGAAAATAAATTCCTCAGTACTGGCAATATTGAATTGAAGGATTTTATATAATATAAGAGAATTTCGAGATATGCTAAGAAGTTGGAAAGTGTTGGCTCAGAGGGTTTGTAAAATATAATAAACGACTAACAACGCAATCATCGCTGTTGAAATGACTGTTTAAACATGGTAATGCCCTCTCTGTCACACGGCAAACAAAGTGAGGCCTGCTTATGATCTTCAGTATTCACATATCTTTTTAACCATGGTAAGTCTGAGGGAGCCTCTAGACTGCAGAGATCAGTGGACAGCATGGAATTGAGCTGCTAGGCTCTTCCCCTCACCAGCTCTAGAATCTTGGGCAAATTACTTATCTTCCTCTTCTATAAAATGGAGGCAGTGATGATGCCTACCTCAAAGGACTATCAGAGGAATAATTAAAAGAACATATAAAACAGCAAAAGAGCATTTAGAACAGTTCTGGCTCACGGTAACTATTCAATAAATTATAAATATTATGCATAATGATATAAATTTAACCATAAAGTGTCTACTGAGGGACTTGATACTGACTCTGGAAATGTAAGGAAATAAAGGAGCAGGAATTATTAACAATGATAACTGTAATTCTTAGGTAACTAAGGAATATATAATTTATCAATTGAGATTAGAGTTCTTTTAATTAAAAAAAATTTTTTTTTAATGAGACAAGGTCTCACTGTGTTGCCCAGGCTAGTCTTGAACTTCTGGGCTCAAGCAATCTTCCTGTCTTGGCCTTCCAAAGTGCTGAGATTACAGGCATGAGCCACCACACCCAGCCTGAGATGAGAATTCTACATATACCAGTAGGCAGACTAGTCTAGAACTACAAATAACATATCCAAATCATCCAGCTTCTTCACTGTGAAATGGATGAAGCTTTAGGGAAGTTTTTGGTTTTGTTTGTTTGTTTGTTGAGATGCAGTCTTGCTCTGTAGACCAGGGTGGAGTACAGTAGTGCAATCTTGGCTCACTCCTGGGTTCAAGAGATTCTCCTGCCTCAGCCTCCTGAGTAGCTGGGACTACAGGTGCACACCATTATGCCCGGCTAATTTTTATAATTTTAGTAGAGATGGCGTTTCACCATATTGGTCAGTCTGGTCTCGAACTCCTGACCTCAGGTGATCCACCCACCTCAGCCTTCCAAAGTGCTGAGATTACAGGTGTGAGCCACTGCGCCTGGCCCAGGGAAGGTTTAAGGGTTGGATTTTTTAATCCATTCTGGAGATCACAGAACCACAGGTGACACTGTGGTGTTTTCCCACCTAGAACAATACTGTGATGAGAAAGGTACTCCCAATATTGAGAATCTGCAGTATCCACACATTTCATAGCAAGTTTAAAATGGCTGCCAAAAGGCTCAACTACATCCATGTCAATTCACTTTCAGTGACCAACTAAGATCGTTTTGTAGATGCCAGCCAGTCTCCAATAAAATGGAAGGAGACCATTAAAATCTAAGGAAGACCATGTGTGTAGAACACGTTCAGCAACAGAAACCATTATGGGCCAAAGGTCCAGCCTTCCAAAACCACTTATGGATGTGACATCTTGCACTGCCTAGAAGTCCCAGGAGCAGCACTCCAAAGATCCATGTGTCAGAGCCACCTCTGAGGCATGGGATGGAACTAGTTCCCTCTGCCTCATTACTAGCTCCCTGGAATCCTATCTATTCTTCAAGGCCCTCAGCAAACCTAATTTCTTGGATGACTGTCCCACATATCCTTCTGACCCCCAAGTTTGAATCCTTGCACAGTTCTACAAATACACTTTGTGTGTCTGTCCACATTTTACCCCACTTGTTTAATCCCTACTTTTTGATCTGTAGGCCAAGGAAGCCAGGGCCTGTGTCATCTTAGTAACTCCCATTTACTGAATGCTTATGATGTGTCAGTCATTGTAAGAGACACTTGACACACATTACCTAATTCACACAAAAACTCTGTTGGATGGGAACTACCGTCCCTGTTGACAGATGAGGACCCTGGGGTAAAAAAAGAGAGATGTGTACAGGGGCCACACAAGGGCTGACTGCTAGTAGGTTGTGGGGCCAGCCCCAATCCAGATCGGCAGAACGGACCCCAAGTTCCTCCTGCTTCATCCCACACCGGCTCCTTCAGCACTGTTTCACCCCTATGGCTCCTGACCCAGCCCTTTCACTCTCTAAGCATCTGTCCATCTCAAGACTTGGTTACAATAACACAGCAGCACCCCGATCCCCAGGATTTAAGAGCTACTCCTCCTACCCAAACCCCAGGCAGTCTCTCCTAAGGAGAAGAACATCACCATTCCAAGGCCACACCAGGGGGGTACTCCGCAGGCCCCATCCTCAAAAGCACCCAGTTAGGCTCCCTGCTATGTGGAAAGTGTCCAGCCCTCGGGGACAATGTCCCCCAGAGTGCGGTCCTATGATCACCTGCATCAAAACCATCAGGGACGCTTGGGAAAACGAAGACACTCAGGCCACAGCACAGAGCACCTCAGAAAGTCTGCCTCAGAAAGATTTGGGGATCTGCCCGCGAACCCCACTTTGAGAAACATCGCTCAAGGGGCTCACACTCCTCTTCCGAAGCGGGAAGAGCCGGGAGGAGCTGGGAAGCCAGAAAGCCCCGTCACGGTCTTCTGCGGCCTGGAGACCCCCAAATCGGCCCGAAGACCGAGCCTGCAGCCCGGGACGCGCGCGTTACCAGCGCGGCCCGGGCCCTTCCTCAGGGCGCCCCGCCGCCTTCCAGGCCCGCGGCCCATCCCGCGCCCGGCTCTTCCGCACCGGCAGGGTGGGCCGGGTCGGCAGCTTCCCAGACTGACCTGCGGCCCGCCAGACCCTCGGCGTGACCGCCTGACGCCGCTGGGCGGACGCGGAAGTGAACGCCTTCTCCGCTGCTCGGCAACTCGGAAAGCAGAGCGGTGCCAGCGGCGCCCCCGTGCGGCCCGGCTCTGCGGCGGCGGCGGCGGCGGGTCCGGGAGGGAGGGAGGCCACGCCTCGGGCACGCCACGCCTCCAGACTGGTCTAGCCCCTGCCGTCCGCCTCGGAGTCGGGTGGGTCTTCCATCCCAGAGGCAAGGGAAAGGCACCACAGAGAAGGCCAGGGCTGAACCCCGCGGGACGGTCTTGTCTGTTCAGAGGCTGGTTTTACAGGTGAAGAGAAGAAACAGCCACAGAAGTTGCGATTGTCCAAGGTCACTTAATAAGTAGCAAGAATTAGGATGTTAAGTGTTCTCACCCCCAGGTCAGTGCCCATCCCTCCAAACAGGGCTGCTCAGTGCCAACGTGTGTTAATATATTGCACTTGGATAAGTCTATCTGGATAGTGTCTGCAGCTTTCAAAGCTTTTTCACACACAGCATTCTTGTTTAGTCTGTGTGACAGTGATATAAAGGGTGATATTTATTTCCCATTATAGCAAGGAAAATTGAGGCGAGAGCAAACATTTATTCAACACTTTTGTACACCTGACACTGTGCTAAGTGCTTTGCATGCACTACTTAATTTCCTGTTAACGATAACCCTAAAAGAGTTCTTCCAGTTTCTAGCAGCATCTTACCTTATGCAAGGTAGTGTGCTAGGTATTTCAAGAAAAATATAATAGTCTTGTTTTCAAGGTGCTTCCCCAAAATCAAAAATTTGGGGTTCCAAATTTCCCTGACTGGCTCTTAGAAGAGAATAAGCCAAAGAGAGGTAAGTCAACCTATCCCCTTAGATATAACAGTCTTAGGAGAGAGGGAAGGTTTTTTTCAACCTATAATTATTAAGCACTAGCTATGGAGCAAGCACTGAGAGTAAAGGACTGGATGAGACAAATAATGGGCATTCAACCTTACATTCCAGTACACCATGCAGAAAACTTGTTCTGTAAATATTTTAGGCTTTGTGGGCCATACCCAACTACTCAGCTCGGCAGTTGTAGTCTGAAAGAAGGCATAGGCAAAACCTAAACAAATGAGCATTGCTAGTTCCAACTTTATGGACACTGAAATTCCAATTTCACATAATTTTCATGTGTCATAAAATATTCTTTAAAAAAGCAGCTTTTTCAAACACTTAAATATGTAAAAGCCATTCTTAGATCATGGGCCAGACAAAAACAAATGGTGGTCCATGGGCCATAGTTTGCCTGCCCTTGTTCAAGTGGGAGAAACAGACGCTAAGCAAAGTGGGGACAGATAGTGATAACAGGTGCAAGGAAATCAGTGGGAATTTAAGTTGAGGGCTAGGAGTGAGAATGAGTCCACCTTCTGCAGAGATGGAGGAAGGGTATTTTAGGAAGAAGGGAGAGCAAGTGGGAAGTCCCTCAGGCAGGAAAGGACTCAGCAATTTGTAGGAAGAGAAAGGCTACTAGTAGTATGTTTGAGCCTTGGTGGGCATCAGGACAAAGGAGAAGATGAGATGGGATGAGGTTGAAGAGAGAGGCAAGAGCCCAGGCTCTAAAGTATTGTGTGGCCGTGGTAGAAGTTTAATTTGACTCTAAGCATAATGAGAAGCTATTGAAAGGTTTTAAGCAGGGAAGTGACCCGATTGATTTACTATTAAAAAAAGAAAATCACTGCAGCTACTGAGATGAGAACGGATTGGAGAGGTATGAGCTGGAAGTAGATAACTATTGCAATAATCCAGGGGAGAAATGTCATACTTCCTCCTTGAGTTGTGTTGGCAATAAAGAGAAGTGGATGGATGCAAGAGGTGTACTCAGGAGATAGACATGACATAAAATTTGTTGGTGGATCAAATACAATGTGTTAATATGGATCCCCTGAGAAGCAAACAATAGTATCAGATTAGACATGTGAGAGATTTATTGAAGGGAACGCCTGTGAGGTAATAATAGGGAAGCATCTGAGGGGAATTAGAAAAAACATTCAACCCTTGTGGAGAACAAGAAAGGAAGAGTAGGAAAAGTTGTAGATATGATACAGTTCTGAGAAAGTTTCAGCATAGCCAATGGAAAGTCTTCAAGCCAAAGTCCCCCATATCAGAAGAGTTCTGTGTCTCCCAGGAGTGGGTCTGCCTTAAATCCCTCTGCTTAGTTGCTGGCTGGGAGCAGTCAATGGGCAGTGCAGCCTGGAACATAGTGATAAATTTCAGAGGACAGCAGCTGACACATCAGTTAACAATGCTCCCTGCAACTGGAGATCTGAGAAGTACATTTTCTTCATGGCTGCCATATATGGGATTTAAGGGAAAGAGGGAAAAGTAGGAATATCTCTAAAATTGTTAATTTGAACAATGGGATAATAGTGAGTTTACCGAGTTGGTGAATTATGGGAGAGGAATAGGTTTGAGGGAAGAAATCAGAAGCTGTGTTTTGGACTACTACTAAGATTCAGATACTTTTCAGACATGCAGGTAGAGAGATCAATTAGCAATTGAGTCAATCTGGAGCTCAGGAGTAAAATTCTGTGTTGAAGGTGGATATTTGGAAAGTATAAGCACTTAAAGCTATGAGAGTAAATGAAACCATCTGCAGAAAGGGGAGATAAATGAGAAGAGACAACATGAAGCATTGACTTCAGCATTTAAAAGTCAGGTTTACAAGGAAGAGCCAAGAGGAAGGAGGGGAATCAGGAGTGTATAGAGTTACAGGAACCAAGAGAGCAAAGTGTCATTCATATCAAATGTCACTGAGAAATCAAGGCGTCATATTTGGTATTGTGGGAGTTCTAGGTGACCTTGACAAGAGCAGTTTCAATGTGGTGGTGAGGATGCAAACCAGCCAAAAATGGGCTGGAGAGTGAATGGGAGATGGAAGACTGGATGTAACCCTTTAGAGAAGACTTTGCTGTAAATAGAAGTAGAGAAGTGAGGCTGTAGTGAAGGTGGGATAAGAGTCAAGAAAAGGAGTTTTAGGATGAGAGTCGTTCCAGCAGGTTATGCTAATGGAAATGATTCAGTAGATAGGCAGAGATTGGTGAGGCAGGAAGGGGAGGGAGGGGACAACTGAAGGAATGAAATACTTGACAAAGCAAAAGGTGTTGGATCCAAAGCACAAATGAAGCAATTTTCATTTGACAAGAGCAGGGGTAGGAGGTAAAACAGAGAAGACAGATTTAAGTTCAAGTAAGTTGTAGATTTCACAGAGGAGAGATGAGAAAAGTGTGACCAAATGGCTTCTGCATTCTCCATTTAGTCTAAAGCAAGGTCAGAGGCTGAGAGTAAAGGAGATGAGGGGTGGAAAAGGTTTGAAGAAGGAGCGTAAGGTATGAATTATTTATCTCGGGAACTGAAAAGCAAACTTTCTATAGAAACTTGGTAGGATTGCTAAGAAGGGATGAGTGTCCACTTGAGGATTGTAATCATTATAACATGGATGACAAGCTAGTCATCCCAGTTATATGACTTTTATCCAGTAACATTCAGCAGCTTCAGTACAGGTGCTGAGAAAGTACATAACCCTGGGCTCAGCCAGAGTCGGGATTTAGCCAGGTAGTATGACACAAGGATTGATTACCATGATGGATCATCCATTCTAAGATGGGTAAGGAGGGAAGTATATGAATGTGGTGATGCATAGTGAAAAGGTAGTGACATTAATGGATTTGAGATCTCAATGGAGTTGAAGGATTATTCAAATAGGGATACTAGAGTAAGTGAGCTAGAAGAATCGAAGGCAGTGGTCAGAAAGTATACTTGAATTCAAGATGCCAGAAGTTATGCAATGAATGTAATGCCAAGGCTCTGGGCTGAGATGGGGTGGAAACAAAGTTAGCAGAGATGAAAATTGTAAATAAATGGCAAGCCAGGTTGTAAGATGGGTTATGTAATGCCAAGGCTCTGGGCTGAGATGAGGTGGAAACAAAGTTAGCGGAGGTGAAAATTGTAAAGAAATGGCAAGCTAGGTTGTAAGATGGGTTATCACCATAAATAAATACAAAGTCAACAAGAATGAGTAGGCATAGAGAGAAAGATGATGAAACGGAAGCCAATGTTACCAATAATTGATGATCAAAAGAGTTATAGAAAACTGCACTGAGGAAAGAAGGAGAGATCCTCTATCCAGATGTATGCATACAGTTAAAATTACCTAGGGCTTAGAAAGACAAAGAAGGGAAAAGTGTTTGGAAGCACTATTGAGAGAAAACAGAACGCCATCCCCACCTCCTGATTCTGGAATATGGGGGGAGTGGAAGAAAAAGTAGTCTCCACCCGAGAAGTCTACAGTGGAAGCAGGACCTCTAAGAACAGATAACTTTAAGTTAAAAAAAAATTTAAGTGATAGTAACATTTTAGCCAGGTGTGGTGGCAGTGCCTGTGATCCCAGCTACCCAGGAGGCTGAGGGAGGAGAATCGCTTGAACCCTGGGAGATGGAGGTTGCAGTGAGCCAAGATCACACCACTGCACTCCACAGAGCAAGACTCCATCAGAAAGAAAGAAAGAGAGAGAGAGAGAGAGAATGGTAGCATTTAAAAGTGAATTTTAAATGGCTCTGTGGAGGTGTTTGGAAGCAATGGGAAGAGTGGGAAATTGGAAAAACACCACCTAGGAAATCCCCGATAAGGACACAGCGGGAACCAATAAAAAATGCTAAATGTGCTGTAACCGAGAGAATTACCTTGTTCCCCTGTAACTTTACATATCCTGTTTACATCGGGCTATAAAAAGCAAGCACTCTCATTGTTCGGGGCCCTCTTGTATGCTGTGGAATGGTGGAACCAAGTTCGAACTTGCAGTAAAGATCCTTGCCGCTTGGCTTTGACTCTGGACTCTGGTGGTCTTCTTTGGGGAACAAACGGTCTAGGCATAACAGGCTTATAATAGTGGACATATCAGAAGTATGAGGATGAGGGCCCCAGGTAACAGTGGACAACTTGGGGAATTGGGACTGCTGGGGTGATTATAGAACACAGGGTCTAGACATAATGAGAAAAGTCCTGATGGTCTATTAATGCAAGGTTCAAGCAAAGGCCAAATATTTAACTCAATAGCATTGGTATAACCCCACTTTCTGACTGCTTTCAATTGTATGGTGGACTGAGGGCAGGGAGGGTCTTATGTGGAACTGAAGCATCAGGAAAATCCTTGGGTGACTACTCCCTCCTGCAGCTCTCCTGGAAAGAAAGAACAATCCTAGCTCTGGGGCACAGGAGGTTGAAGGGAAGGGGGAAAAAAAAGCAGTATATAACTCAGAACCTGAGTCACACACCTAATTAGACTTGAGACTGCCCTCCTCTTCTGGCACTGTTTAAGGTGGGAAAGATAGGTACTTGTCATAACTTTGCGACTATCCTCCAGGAAAAGATTCCCAAACCATAAACACACTCCTTCAAACCCAGGACAAGGTATGGGAGAATGAAGGGTGTGGTTGCTTCTTTGTTCACAAAGTTGGGACATTTTTCTTTTTACAATGCCTGGTGCAGAGTGTGCAGTTCCACCAAGATAACACTGACGGGACAATTTCTGAGCCGCCAGGCAATAGCAGCTATAGCTGCATAAATCTGAATTTCCCAATTCATTCTCTGAAAACCACACTATAGAACAATAAAAAGATCAAACAAAACTCCAGGAAATGCATGCCACCTGCATAACTAAAAGAGAATGTTCAAATTTCAGTATATCTGTAAGTAGGAAATAAACATCCAGTCTCTACTAGCTGTGTCCCAAGATCTTGCCATAAACTTTCACAGAGATACAGTTCTGAGAAACAGAGATACAGAGCAGCCTGGAGAAAGTGAATAGAAGAGAGAAGAGGAGAGCTGTTGACAGGCCTGTGATTGATCTAAGAAAACCAGAAAAAAGAGAAAGTCCATCGTATGTGCTAACATACTGGAAAAGATTCCTAGGAGATAAAACCATTTGCTATACATGTTTTCTTAAAGTGCACATGATTCATGGGAACAGTCTATGAAATGCATTGCTTCTGGAGGTACAGAAGGTAAAAAGGACTGAGAGACACCCTTTGAATCTTAGTGAAGAGGAAAATAAGTAAAAAGAAATTTTAGTGCCAAGTAAAGCAAATGAGTTTCAAAGCTTTTTTTTTTTTTTGAGACAAAGTCTCGCTCTGTTGCCCAGGCTGGGGTGCAATGGCACAATCTCAGCTCTCTGCAACCTCTGTCTCCCGTGTTCAAGGGATTCTCCTGTCTCAACCTCCCAAGTAGCTGGTGTCAGGCCTCTGAGCCCAAGCTAAGCCATCATATCCACAGTGACCTGCACATATACATCCAGATGGCCTGAAGCAACTGAAGATCCACAGAAGTGAAAATAGCCTTAACTGATGACATTCCACCATTGTGATTTGTTTCTGCCCCACCCTAACTGATCAATGTACTTTGTAATCTCCCCCACCCTTTAGAAAGTTCTTTATAATTCTCCCCACCCTTGAGAATGTATTTTGTGAGATCCAGCCCCTGCCCCCAAAACATTGCTCTTAACTTCACTGCCTATCCCAAAACCTATAAGAACCAATGATAATCCCACCACCCTTTGCTGACTCCTGTTTTGGACTTAGCCTGCCTGCACCCAGGTGCAACAAACAGCCATGTTGCTCACACAAAGCCTGTTTGGTGATCTCTTCACATGGACACGTGAAACAGCTAGGATTACAGGCGTGCACTACCATGCCTGGCTAATTTTTTGTATTTTTAGTAGAGACGGGGTTTCATCATGTTGGCTAGGCTGGTCTCAAACTCCTGACCTCAAGTGATCCACCCGCCTTGGCCTCCCAAAGTGCTGGGATTGCAGGCATGAGCCACCGAACCAGGCCTCAAAGCTTTAAAAATATGCAGTCTTTAGCTACATACACATGCATGTGCATGCATGTACATATGCAAAAGCCATCCACTGACAAACTGTATTTCACTGCAGAAGAGAATACCCTTGAACTTGAAATCTCATAAGCCATATCAAATCTTTGAAATGAACAGATGATCTATTATTCAAGGTTTTCCAGAGAAACAGGACCAATAGTTAGTATATGCATATGTATATGTAGATACAGGTATAGATATACAGATATAGATTAGAAAAATGCATTTAATATAAAGCATTGGCTCACACAAATATGAAGGCTGAGAGGTCTTATGATCTGCTCTCTGCAAGATGGAGACCCAGAAAAGCCAGTGGCATAGCTCAAAGGCCTGAAAGCCAGAGAACTGACTACACAAATTCCAGGATGAGTGTGAAGACCTGAGAACCATGAGCCCTGAGGGCAGGTGAAGGTTGCTATGCCAGCTCAATACACAGGCAGAGACCTAGCAAATTTTCACTTCCTCTACCTTTGTGTTCTGTTTAGGCCCTCAATGGAATGCATGGTACCAGCCCACACTGGGGAGGTCAGTCTGCTTTCTGAGTCGCCCAGTTTAAATGCTAATCGCTTCCAGAAGCACTCGCACAGTCACCAGAAATAATACTCGACCAGATAGCTGGGCATTCCATGATCCAGTCAAGTTGACATAAAAAATTAACTACCACAGGTGAAAACAGAGTAAATATATACAAAACCATTATAAGAAGAAAACAGAAAACAAGACCATGACAGCTGATGAAAATTCTCCTCTCCCCACCAAAAGAACAATCCAAAGCAGAAGAAAACTGACATAAACTCCAAAGTGAAGTAAATATCTTCAAAGAAGCTTTTGGGAATATGAAAAAACACTTTGAACTAGAAATTTTAAAGTAAAAATGGACAAAAAATGGGAAGAAATAAAAGAGAGTGTGTTAGATCCAAGAAAGAAATGTAAGCAAAAGACAAATTACTGCAGAAGTGAAGAACAAATTGCAAAGTTTCCAAAGGAAAAGAGAATTAAACAAAATCTTAATAAGGGACAGGAGAATAACCAAGATATGAAAAGAAGATACAAAACTAAAAGCTTTGAGAGAAAAGAAGTGGTTGAAATGGAAGACATTTCAGAGAGAAGTAGTTGAAATGGAAGACAGGCAAAGAAGAAACAACATGCAAATTATTGCAGGGATATACACAAGCAACAAAGGAACAGAACTAATATATGGGACCATAATCCAAGGATGTTTCAGGATATAAAAGAATATATAAATCTATATACCAAAAGGACTCATCATTTATGTGGGAAATTTAACCCAGAATTGTCAACTCTAAACCATATGCAAGTAAAATTATTAGATTTCAAAGATAAAGAAAAAATCCCTGAAATCTCCAAGGGAAAAAAAAAAAAACAAGAAATTACAAGGACAAGAGAATTAGACTGGCACAGGACTGCTCAAAAACAACATATGAGCAACACAACAATGGAACAGCAGCTTTAAAAAAACTCAAGGAAAAAAGTGTAAATCAAGGACTTCCAGGCAACCCATTCTTCAAGTATTAAATGTCAAGCCAAGAAAAGATGAGTTTTAAACATGAAAAAAATTTAGGGAATTTTTAATACATGAACACTTCTTGAAGAATCTTTGAAAAGGTGATTTCTGCTCAACCAAGTGGCAAAACTTTCTCAAAAGGGCAGATGGTGATCTATTTAACTGTAGACCTAAGACTAAACAAAGGTGGGGACAAAGATAACAAAATATTGTTATATGTTGATATGGTTTGGCTGTGTCCCCACCCAAATCTCATCTTGAATTGTAGCTCCCATAATCCCCATGTGTCATGGGAGGGACCTCTTGGGAGGTAATTGAATCATGGGGGTGGGTTTCTTCCGTGTTGTTCTTGTGATAGTGAATAAGTCTCATGAGATCTGATGGTTTTATAAAGGGCAGTTCCCCTACACACGCTTTCTTGCCTTCCACCATGTAAGACATGCCTTTGCTCTACCTTCACCTTCTGCCATGATTGTGAGGCCTCTTTGGCCATGTGGGGCTGTGAGTCCATTAAACCTCGTTTACTTTATAAATTACCCAGTCTCGGGTATGTCTTTATTGGCAGCATGAGAACAGACTAATGCATATGTTTTGTGTAGTACATTCTGACAAAGTAGAAATAACACAACTGAAAATGGGAAAAGAGAACAAGAAAGAGGAAAATAGAATAAGCTTATCAAATGTGATACAGGCTATGGATAGGGATTAAGGGACAATATTAAAATTTAAAAATCAGATAATCGAAGGTTAAATAAAAAAGAGGGAATGAAGTTTCTTAAAAAAGGTATAGCACAAAGATAACCAGTAGAATAAACTGTAAGCTTTCTTAAATGCAAAAATAAATTTTAAAATTAAAATAGCAAAGAAAGTATCATGCAAAGAAAGAAACACAGCAAATAAAACACAGTTTTAAGATTATTATAGTATAAAATATGTATAACAAAATAAGTTGAATTGTCATATTAATGAGTATGAATGAGTTTAACTTATTTATTAAAAGCAAAAGATTTCTGTTGGATGTGCTCATGCCCATAATCCCAGCACTTTGAGAGGCCGAGGCAGGCAGATCACCTGAGGTCAGGGGTTTGAGACCAGCCTGGTCAACATGGTGAACTCCGTCTCTACTAAAAATACAAAAATTAGCCGGGTGTGATGGTGGGTGCCTGTAATCCCAGCTACTCAGGAGGTTGAGGCAGGAGAATCACTTGAACCCAGGAGGCAGAGGTTGCAGTAAGCCGAGATCATGCCACTGCACTCCAACCTGGGTGACAGAGAGAGACACTCTGTTTAAAAAAAAAAAAAAAAAGGCAAAAGAGATTTTCAATTTTGTTCACAAAGCAAGATGCTGAAAATAAGAGACATGACTGAATCAAACTGATTCAGAAAGTCTAAAACGAAAGGGATGGGCAAAAGTACACTAGACAAATGGAAACAACAATAAAGCAGGGGTTGTGATGCTAATGTCAAAATAAAGTTTAAACCAAAATGCATTAAATGAGACAAAGGAGGGCATGTTTTCATGCCACAGTTCACAATGGGTATACTAGAGTTATGAATTCTATTCACCAAATAACTCGGCAGCAACCTTTATAAGGAAAAACTACAGGACATGCAAAGAAACACTGATAGAAACACACTAACAAAAAGACTTCAAGACACTACCTTCAGTACAAAACAGACTCAGCAGCCAAAAAAGAGGAATAAATGTAGACCTAAGTAGTGTAAGCAATAATACAGATCTTACAGATACACAGCCATGCATCACTTAAGGATGGGAATATGTTCTGAGAAATTCATCTTTATGCAATTTCATTGTTGTGTGAACATCATAGAGTGCACTTACACAAATCTAGATGGCATAGCCTATTATACACCTAGGCGATACTGTATAGGCTATTACCCCTAGGCTACAAACTTGTACAGCATGATACTGTACTGAATACTAGAGGCAATGGTAACACGATGGTATTTTTGTATCTAAACATATCTAAACATAGAATAGATATAGTAAAAATATGATATAAATGATTTTGAAAAATGGTACACCTGCATAGGGTGCTGACCATGAATGGGGCTTGAAGGACTGGAAGTTGCTCTGGGTGAGTCAGTGAGTGAGTGGTGAATGAATGTGAAGGCCTAGGACATTACTGTGTATTAGGGTAGGCTTTATAAACACTATACACTTAGGCTACCTTAATTTATTTAAAAAATAAAGGAATTGTGCCATGATATTATGATGACTGTGCTGTCACTAGACAACAGGAATGTTTTAGCTCCACGACAATCTTATGGGACCACCATCGTACATTTGTTTGGTAGTTGACTGAAACATCATAGTGTGGGGCATGACTATAATTATTTTATTTCTTTCTGTTACAGAAACTGTTTACAGGAGATAAGGAAGTTTTGGTATATGCCTAAATAATTTCACTTACCTTCGTTTTTCCTAAAATAAAAGCATAAAAATGTTAAATATAGAGTTGCCTTTCTTTTAAGGAAGCAAATGTTTTAAAGATAGCAGTCCTACATTTATGTGAATGTGAAAACTTACAAAGCACTCTGGTTTTCAAACTTATCTATGCCTACAATATCTGGTCTTTCTTCTCCTTCCCACCACAAAGGAAAAGGAGACTCTTCAGCTCACAGCTTAGTCCTGATTCTAACCCCTGCCTCACCACTACTCACTGCTTTCCTATGTCAGCCTCTCTCCCTCTACCAGCTCCTTTATCCAGCTTTTAAAAAGAATACGTGAACCCCCAAAATTTGAAACAGGTCTCAGTTAATTTAGAAAGTTTATTTTGCCAAGGTTAAGGACATGCGCCCGTGACACAGCCTCAGGAAGTCCTGAGGACATGTGCCCAAGGTGGTCGGGACACAGGTTGGTTTTATACATTTTAAGGAGGCATGAGACATCAATCAATATATGTAAGAAGTACATTGGTTCCACCCAGAAAGGTGGGGACAACTTGAAGCAGGGTGGGGGCTTCCAGGTCACAGGTAAATGAGAGACAAATGGTTGCCTTCTTTTGAGTTTCTGATAAGCTTTTCCCAAGGAGGCAATCAGAATATGCATTTATGTCAGGGAGCAGAGGGATGACTTTGAATAGAATGGGAGGAAAGTTTTGCCCTGAGCAGTTTCCAGCTTGACTTTTCCCTTTAGCTCAGTAATTTTGGGGCCCCAAGATTTTCCTTTCACAAATACAAACCCTCCCTCCAACCTCATTCTCCTGTAGCTATTGCTACTTCTTTCCTGATCCTCAAAGAACTGTCTGTTCTCATCTCCACATGCTCTCTGTTGCAAAAGGAATGACTCCCTAACTGTCAAACCCCAGGACTGTTCTCACTCAGGTCTTCCTGCTGCTTAAGACCAGGTTGGCAGTCCCTTCCCTACCCTCATTCCTCCCTCAGCCCTCCCACGTGTCTCCTTCTACCTCTCACTGCCTCTCTTGCTGCCTTTTCATCTTTCCTCCATTCATTGATGTTCACCGTGATTCTACCTTCTACTCTCCCTATGCCTCTACACACTCTTCCTCCACAAATTAATCAACTCTTGTGATTTCTAATTACTATTCGCTGCTGACTCCCAAATCCAAGCATCCCTTTTCAGCTCCATATTTCTATTTCTGTGAGCCTACTGGACATTTCCTACTAGATCTCCTAAATAGCAGAGTTTGTTATTTTCCACAACTGCTATTCCTTTGTATTTTCACCGAAGAGTGGAAAAGGGAAGGCTATATGATGAGGAAGGGTATGGGGGTCTCTGGGACCCCATCCAGCAGCCAGGGAATGTCCATATGGAAATAACTGTGGAGACGTGGGCTTCAGGACCCTGTCAGCAGTGTGGTACATGTAAGTGTGAGTTCACTGGTAAAGCTAGTGAGTACAGCAGCTTATCTTTTCAGGCCCCTTCCCCAAGCCTCCGCTTTGTATGGTTTGGATTTTATGACTGGAGATCTTGAGTAAAGGAGTAATTTAAGCTTTTTGGACTTCCTGCAGAGGCACAGGGTGGAGGTTGAGAAGTAGACTCCACCCCGTCTCTCAGTGTCATCCAGCATCTGGACTGGAGTAGTGTAGAGAAAAGAGTCGCCATGAAAACCACGGCAAGAGGTTATCTAGCTGGACAAGTGGTAGGCCAAGTTCCCTGATTATTTTATCCCTTTCCAGACAAGCCTCCCTTCCACACACACATACACCTTGGTCAGACATAAAGAAGCTTGGTGTTCCTGTTACATATTCCCTGCCCTTACCTAAACCGCAGAAACATTCTTGAATCACCTCAAGGCTCAAAGACCCCTTCCATCCATCCCCAACATCGCTCCTGGATTTTCTAGAGTAAATCCGATCTTTATCACTCCCTTTTCTTAAACTTCTTGAGAGTTTAAGCACTGCTCCCTCCCCCACCCCCATTGCTTTCCTTCATTGTCCACACAAAGTAAAGCTTCTTAGCTGCACACCCAAGATCCTTCTGTTACTTGACTTTGTCTAACCTCTCAGCCTTTGCTCCCCGCATCTGACCGCATGCATCCTGGGCCCCAGCAGCTCTGAACTGCTTCCTGGGACAGGCTATGTGCTGTCAGCCTAATGAATCCCACCCAACTTGGCCTTCAAGATTCCACTGCTATGTGACTTCCCCTGAAGATTTGTCTTCCCTCTTCTTTAAGAGCTGCTCTTTGTTTCCTAAAACAGTTTGTTCATTTTCTCTCTCTTCCTTCCTTCCTTCCCTCCCTCCTTCCTTCCTTCCTTCCTTCCTTCCTTCCTTCCTTCCTTCCTTTCTTTCTTTTCTTTCTTTCTTTCTCTCTCTCTCTTTCTCTCTCTTTCTTTCTTTCTGTCTGTCTCTCTCTTTCTCTTTCTTTCTTTCTTTTTCTTCCTCTCTCTCTCTTTCTTTCTTTCTTGAGACAATGGTCTTGCTCAGTTACCCAGGCTGGTCTTCAACTCCTAGGCTCAAGCAATCCTCCTGCCCTGGCCTCACCAAAGTGCTGGGATTACAGTGAGTCACCACAGCTGTCCTATTTCCTAAGTGCTTTGATAGCATCTTTTGCAAACCTCACTTAACATCTACATATCACAATATACAGGAATGGATTATTTGCTTGTCTACTGTCTCCCAAAAGGAAAGAACATTTGCCTCATCCATCTTTACCCTCAGCAAAATGCCAGGTGCAAAGGGACTCCTGATAAATGTATATTGAAGAGAAAGAGGAGGCTGACAAGCAGGAAACATGAGGAAATTAGCACGATGGATACCATGCCTCAAAACCAAAGTGACAAATGACAAAGTAATTCTCTCACTATCTTGAGAGGCTCAGGCCAGGCTGCCTGGGTTCAAATATCAGCTGCACCGCTTAACTAAACCTTGTAGAAGTTACTTAAATTTTTGGTGCTTCAATTTCCTCAGCTTTAAAAAGGAAATAATGGTACCTACCACACAGGATCATTTTGAGAACTAACAAGGCATTTAAAGGGCTTGACACAGTGTCTAGGACATGATAAGCCCTTAATAAATATTTTCTACTGCTGTTATAATGATTAGCTATCCATCACCCAGCACAGCTTATTTAACTGGTTTCTATTAAGTAAAAGTAATTATTGTAGTAAAGTTGCATAAAATACTGAAATGAATCTTTGTCATTCTTTTGGCCACCTAACTCAAAATGCACTTCCTGAGTTTGGGTAATTCCTCACCTTATGAGTCTAGGTTACCTCTCACTAAGAAGCCAACATCATCATAATCATCATCATCATCAACAATAACAACAAAAGCCAGACACAGGCTGTTCAGGACTCCCTTGCAGCAGGACTTGTAGCATATGATTCAGGTTTGACTAGTCAGACACATCCAAACCAGGTCTAGCAACAGGAGCTAGTAATGCCAAGCAGCAGTGACAGGAAAACTGCAGCACAACTATGCCCATTTTCCCATATGCAGCAGCAGTGGTGGTCCCAGTGGCGGCATCTAGTGCCACCGTTGGCTGTGCACGATCAGCTGCATCCTCAAAGGGCTATTTCTGGTAGCATGACCATGGCTAGGTGCTCATCTGCTACTAAGCTCACCTTATTTTCCAAGCCTGTATCTCTATCCCACCCAGAAAGGCTTTAACCCACCCAATATTCTTTTCTGCTTCTATCAGCCTGGGTTAGTTTTCCTTGGTGCAATGCATCCTGCCAGACTGGTACAGATGATCAGGTCAGATGGTTTCATAAAATGTAAGTACACTCTTTCTACTTTGTTTTATTGATTTATTGATTTGCAGTGTTCTTTACTTGGCTCCTGCTCAGGGACTGTTCTTGGACGATTTTTGTTTTAGTAATGCCGGTATGTTAAAGAGGGCTTTTCTGGTTTTTGTTTTTTGACAGTTACACTTTCTCTGTTTCCTTCCCATCCCTTTTTTGGTGTGGGTGATTGTGTCTTAGGACAATCAAATTTTAATTGACTGGAATCTACCCTTAGGTAGAGAAAATCAGGCAACTAATGAGTATAAGAATAAAGGAAAACAGATGGAGAGGAACAAAATCAGTGCCCAGTGCAGAGGAGAGTATCACAACAGGCCTGTGAGCTCATTTAATGTAACTGGTTTATTTTACAGATAAAATACTTGAAACAAGGAACACACAGCTAATGACTCAGCCACAACTACAATAACTGCATCTCCAGACTTCTCATCCAGGGCTCCTGCCTCTATCCATTATACCAAGAGGCAAAAGGCAAATAACTAAAAGCAAACTGAGATCACGTTAAATTTAACCTGATTAATTATACGTTTTAAGTTTATGGTTGTATATGATACTAATTTACATTTTCAAGAGGTTTTACAATTTACAAAGCAGTTAAATCCTTTCAACTGCTCTGAGATAAGGTAGCGCTTTTTTTTTTTTTTTTTTTTTTAAAGAGGTCTTGGTATTCATGTCTTGATAAATGTTTTAGCATCTCCCCTACCTCTGACTTTCCTGTCTCCCTTTTCGATTTGTTTTGGTTTTGAAGCTGTAGCTACAAAATGTGTCCATTGGGAAGAAAGCGATATCAATGCATTTGAACAAAAGGGCCCATTGATTGAAACCATCATAAAATATATGGGATGCTGTTATTAACTCCATTTTACAAATGAGGAAACAGAAGCCCAGAGAGATTAAGTGGTTTGGCCAAGATTTAATAACCATTAAATGGCACAGTTACTACAAGGTTCATTTTAAAAAAACATATACATTGAGCATTTAATGTGTCAGGCTGGGTAAGCAAGATACAGTGCTAGTTAACTCCTAGGTAAGCACAAATTTCTATAACCAGTATATTACTTTCTAACCACTGTTATTGAAATTTTTATTTTACTGTCTTCTGGAATTTTAGCAGCTGGACAATCAGTAAATACTTTTCTACTTACACAAGATTCATGTAACCAGATCTGTTTGGAGACTGATCATGATATGTATTAGACTAAAAGGTCTGAACTCAAAAGCATGTTTTGCATCATTTGTCTAGATTCTCTAAAGTAAAAGTAATTCTCAAATGTCTTCGAATGAACAAAAAATTGTCAAGAGTATGAAGTTGACTGCATTACTGTATAATCAATTATTGGAACCTTGATTTAACAAGCTATTTTCATTTTCAGTCCAATGGTATACAAAGAGGAAATTTTATTCTTTGTAGTTTCTCCAAATTCTTTGTAAAGATTATGAAAGTAATTTGCGAAAAATAAGCGAATTGACATGGAATATAAGGTGAATAGTACATTTTTAAAATGTAGTTGCGTATAATGGAAAACGTCAGTCTTGTATATTCAGCTAAAACAAACCATTAGTGCAAGACCTAAATATTAATGAGATCCGGGGTTTGCAACGAAATATCATTGCTCCTTTTCCCCCCAGAAGTTAAAAGAAACATGGGGAGAGCTTTTAAGTGAAAACTAAAGGTGCTGGTATCACAACTGGAAATGCAAGGATGCAGAAGAAATGGTAAGATGTGGGTGGGTAGTATCCCAGTAAACAACATATACCTTCTAACAGACTTGAGGTGGCTGTCAAGCCTTTCAGACATGTGATTGATAATGAATGTCAGAGGAGCGTTTTCTTTTCCATCAACGCTTCAGGAGACAGCGGACCGCCATCAACACCGCGCAGAAGAGAACCCCTGTCACGGAGACAGGGCCGCCCCCGGCTCGCCTGGGCACGCCCCCTCCTGCCCTCGCAGCGGGGTCCCGCCCTTTCCGCCTTCCACTTCCTAGTAACCGTCCTCCCTTGCGCCATCTTCGCGGGACTCGATTGGCTGATGGGGCAACCGCCAACGGCTGTGGCGTTTAAACCTGAGCCGCTGCTGCTACTGCTTGCCGAGCGCCCTGAGCTAGGTAGGGGTGCTCCACGCTGAAAGAGAGGTAAGTTAGTGGCCTGCGGCGTTTGACGTGACCGCTCTCTCACTGTCGGGATCGGTGTCGTTCTTGAGCCGGTTCTCTAGGCGCTGTCCGCCTCGGTCTCCGGCTCGTCTTCCGCCCTCTGTCCTCCGGGATCTGGGACGGCGCCCCTCTCCGCTCCGAGGGGTTCGTTGATGGAGTCCTGTTTTGGCTTTGAGTCGCTGCCTCTTGTTTCTGAGATTTGAGCGTCCGGCAGGGCGAGCAGGGAGAGCCACCAGTTAGGTCAGCTACTTAAGGGAACAAATTTCTGTCTCTGGGACTGCTCTACTTGCTTGAACAGTTTCTAGGGCATTGTGAGCGCTCAGTACGTGTCTGCGAAATGAATGTTAGGGACTGCGTGCCAGAGTTCTCGAAGGAGCCCTCTCCTTTGGAGAGGCTGGCTGAAGGCGAAGAGGTGATGGAAGACTGGGAAGAACTTGGAACTTGGAACTTGAGCTACTTGATGTACAGGTGGGATTTCAGGAGAGAACAGGGACAATGTCCTATTCAGTAGAGATGTCCTGTTCTGTCCTATTCAGTAGAGAATAGGACAAATTTTTAGATGAGGTATCCAATTCAGGAGAATTGGATGTGGAACTGAGTATTTCGTATTTAGAGATAGTCGAGATGCTGGCCGGACAAGTGTCACAGAATTGTAATAAATAGGTGCTGGTATTGAGTGCTGACTGTATACTAGGTCCTGTACTAGACACTGTACATATATTGGCTCATTTAGTCCCTACAAGGAGATGACCTGAGTTTTTATGGTTTTATAAATCTGGAAATTGAGACGAAGAGGTGTTGAGATCACATAGCTATGAAATGTTGGAACTGGAGCTCCAACACAATTGTAATCACTATCATAATGTCTCAGTGTCTACATGGTAAATCACCCTGGAGCAGTACTCCAAATGCCTGGTTCTGGCTCCTAAAGTTTCCCTTGGTAAGGTCATTGATGTAGGGGCTGACAGGGCAATGTCAAGGAACACTCCCAGATTTCTGGCATGAGGATTTGAATAGGCGATTGACAGTGCCATTTATTAAATTAAGGAATTGTGTCAGAACCAGTTTATTGGGGAGGGCAGTCCAGCTGTGGTTTCCTAATTAGTAAAATGAGATTTTATATTCCAGACTGGATTTTTTGGGAGATGAACTAGATTTCTATGTTAGGATCCCTTTCAGGTGTGTGAGATGCAACAGTTTGAGGGGAGTTTCTGTGTTCTACTGTCTATGAGATAGATAGTGATGTTTGATTTTAAAGTTTCTTTTTGGCAAAACGTTTAAAAGAACCGTTGAGCCTTAATCTTGAAAAGTTTCTGGTTCAACTTACTCCCCATTGCAGAAATTTCTTCTGAAACCATCTTTCCATTATTTGCTTGACACCTCCCAACATCTGCTTAACACTTTCAAAGGAGACCCATTCCAAGAGTGGGCAGTTTTTCTATTGGAAAATTCTTCCATTCATTCATAGTCACTTCTTCCACAAATGTTTATCCAGCAGCTGCTATGTGGCAGGCATATTTCTGTACTAAGGTACAGAAGCAAACAAACTTGACAAAAGTTTATGTCCTCATTGAACTTACAATTTAGTAGGATAAAACAGATAATAAGTTAAATAAACTATTTAATTTTATCTTAGACATTGGTGAGTTAATGGAAAAAAAATAAAACAGAAGGGGAGAATGGGGGTAAGTGTGCAATTTTTAAGTAGTTTGGACTGGGAAGTCTCACTAAGAAAGTGACATTTTGGCAAATGCTCGAAGGAAGTGAGCAAGCCCTGTGGTCATTTGAAGGAAGAGCTGATACAAAGGGAAAAAGGAATAAAATGACAGTATATTCAAGGATGGGAATTTTTAGGGAGGAGGGAAGATGAATGGTCTGCACACATGAATGTGTTGTAGCCTCTAGAAGGGGTGTGGGAGGGAAAACAGCCCCTGCCTGACAGGACTGCAGGAGAATCTGTGTCCTCAGGGTAGAGGGTGGTTCAAGAAGATGAAGAGAACATTCAGAAAAGAGATTGAGGCTGTAGAGGTTTGGTTGATGATGGAATGTGAGTTCTAGAGGACCTCATGAGTCTGGCAAGGGTAAGATAGGCAGGCTGTATTCATTTCCTTTGGCTGCTGTAACAAATTATCATAAATGAGGCATTTAAAACAACAGAAATGTATTTCCCCACAGTTCTGGAGGCCAGAAGTCTAAATTCAGTTATCACTGAATTTTTCCCCCCTCAAGGTGTATTCCCAGCTGCACTCTCTCTGGAGGGTCTTCAGGAGAATCTGTTCCTTGCTTTGTCGGTTCCTGATGGCTGCTGGCAGTCCTTGGCATGTGGCTGCATCACTCCTGTTTCTGCTGTCTTTTGTAAGGAGTCTTGTGATAGTATTTAGGCCTGCCTGGATAATCCAGGATAATCTCCCCATTACAAGATCTTCAAGTTATTCAAATCTGCAAAGGCCGTTTTTCCACATGAAGTTTAAAATTAAAGGCATCTAATAACTTTGGGGGGCCATTTTCCAGCTTACCACAGGACCAGATGAGGAATGTGTAGAGCTGAAGGGATTCGAGTGAGGGGGATGAATGTGACCCAGGAGTTGAGGGATTCTTGCCATGGTTGACATAGTGAGCTGAGTTCTGGATTGCCATAGTGAGCTGAGTCCTGTGGACTCAAGGCAGGTATGGTGGGGAGGCTGAGTATTGAGGGTTAGGCAGGTGCAGGGGACAGGGTTGTTTTTTTTTTTTTTAGGTCTCTGCAGATAGAGGTAAGGAGGCTTGGGGAGGAAATGGAGCCATGGGGAGGTTGGTCTTACATGACTCAACATCAAGCGCTCCTTCTCAGTGAAGCTATTTCTGATCCTTTTCCTCTGCCCAGGCACAGTTAATCACTTCTCCTCTGCATTGTGTATTGCAGCTATTACTCTTGTAATACTATAATGTAATGATTTCTTTATCTTCCTGTTTCTATAATAGGCCATAAATCTAATAGACAAATTTAAGATTTCCTATTTCTCCAACCCCCTTCCCCACCTTGGATTAGGTATATCTCTTCTGTACTTCCTTTAAACTCTATGTATATCTCTAAGGTTACACTTCTTACATTGTATGAAAGCACTGTCTGTACCCACATTCCATGCATTCCATGAGGGCAGAGACCATATCCTGTCATCTGTCCCCTGCACCTGGTACATGGATGATTAATGTAGGTTTAAATGAAAAAAATAATCATTTACCTTTTTGGATTGTACCTTAAGCCACTTTTGATTACATTCATACTTTCAGATTTTATACAAAGTTTAGCAAATACTTAATGCACAGAATATATTCAGTCATGATTATTACTTTTTAAAATGTATTTATCAGTTATCCTTTTTCTTTTATTAATCAATACTATGATTTTTTTTTTCTTTCACTTCAGTGATGGCGTGCCCAGTGATGGAAACTGGCTCACTTTTTACCTCAGGAATTAAGAGACATGTGAAAGACAAAAGAATTTCAAAGACTGCTAAGTTGAATGTTTCTCTTGCTTCAAAAATAAAAACAAAAATTCTAAGTAAGTGCCATTAGTTTTAAAATACACTCACATTTTAACTTTTCCCCAGATTATGTTTTCTACCTTATTTTATCAAGTACAGAAAATTACTAAAATGACTATTTTGTTAACTGATAACTTTTTAAATTTCATCCTTCCCATCTCTTTTGACTCCTGTTAGTTGGGTGGTTTTGATGATTTACCCTAAGTGTGACAGCTGAATTTTTAGCAGTGAGGCTGCAGTGGCCCAAGACAGCTACTTTCTACAGCACAGAAAAAAATACCAACATGATTTTTCTGGAAAAGACGTAATAAGTGTAGCAGGTTGTTCTGGCATGTTGTGGCAACTGGATGATGGGTAGTTGCATGATGTGGCACTGGATGCTTTTATATATATGTGTGTGTGACTTTATATAGGTAATCTTACAAAGACACTGAGCACTTTGGAAATGGAATTTCATGAATTCTGGAGTTAAGGCATCAGACGGGCCAAAAAAAAAAGGAGGTAGGAAAACTCCAAGATAAATTTTCATTACTTTTGAACATTATCTCAATGTTCATAACCATCTTAGCAGGAGTCGGGGAGGTATCCTTTTAGTCACATTATCTGCTGATACAGCTCTGCGAAGGACAATCAACGTGTGACTTCTAAAACAACCCAGCCTCCTGGGTGCCTGTAAATCATGATGCAGCTCCCACCCAGGTCTTTAGGGCCACTTCTTACACTGGCTCTTGCTTCCTCCCTTTGGCAAGACTATTCCATACCCCATGTTACGAAGGAATATGCTGACTTTGAGGAGTACAATAGGAAAATATTATTACTCTTTATCTTCTGGAAATCCTAAGCTGGTTCTAGTCAATTTCCATTTGCTATGCCAAGGATGGCTATACAAAACTACTCTCTCTGCCAAAGGTAAAGTACTGTTTTGGACCCTGTTTTGCAGAATCCCAAGTTTTCCCTGAGTACTTACAAAATGTTATTAAATTTTATAAAACTTATTTCACATACACTAGACTTTTATTCAGTGGTATATGTTATTGAATGGTGACATGTAAGTTAAAATTATGAAAATATAATGATGTTTTAAATGTACTAAGGGAACACACTGTATTTAAGGTAAGCTCTACCAATGAATTGACAAGGAAATTTCTTTGCTTCCAACAGAAAAGCATTTCAGGAGTGATTTAAATCATATTTACATAGTGCTTTTAAAGAGAAGTCAAGTTTCGATTGCAGTAGATGCCTAGAAATAAGAGGTAGGATCTTTTAGATGGCAGTAAGAGGTCCTACGGGGTTTAGATTATCCGTCTAACATTAGAGTAAGTATGCCTCTGTCACTCAAAGTTTGAAAATGGACTTTGGGAGTATTAAGTAATTTCTTCAGTTCTGGAGCTGTAGAGACTGACTTTAGAATTTTCACAGATTGGCTATCCTCATTCCTATGGGACATTTCCAGGTAGAGCTGCAGAATCAGTTTCTCCATTCTGTCTGCTAGTCAAACGTAGGAAAGCAGGTCGAGCAGCAAGTATCAATATTTAGTTTTTGTGACTGATCTAATTATGTAGAATGCTGTGTCTGTGCTGCAGTCCTCTTATTCCTAACTTTTTATATATATTCTGCATTCCTCACAACTCTTGAATTCATCATCTGTCTAGCTTTCATTTCTTCAGCTCTAAACTGTGAGTTTATTTTTCTCAAAACTACATCTGTATTGTTACTCTCTTTTCCAATCTTCAGTTAAAACTTATAAAGTGAAATGCATTTTGTCTAATGTAGTTTTACTAAGGAATACAAAAATTTATTAAAGTGTAAGTTCAATATTAACTCATTTTAAAAATCTTTTTACAGATAATTCTTCTATTTTCAAAATATCTTTAAAGCACAACAACAGGGCATTAGCTCAGGCTCTTAGTAGAGAAAAAGAGAATTCTCGAAGAATTACAACTGAAAAGATGCTATTGCAAAAAGAAGTAGAGAAACTGAATTTTGAGAACACATTTCTTCGCCTAAAGCTGAATAACTTGGTATGGAAGCTATATTGTTTTTGAATTCTAATTATAACTTAAATCTTTTAGCTGCATTATTATAGAAGCTCTAAAAATATTTTTCAGATCTCCAATTGTGAAAAATTATTGAAAGTCAGTATGCCATGCAAGTCTATGTTAAAGGACAAACTGTTAATGGGTAATAAAACATGTGTTTTAAATCTGCATTCTAAATGTGTGCTTGTGTGCTGTGTAAACCAGTATAATACCTTGACCAACATTTGATTGCTAATCATAAGCAAAGCTTGGTACATTAATACATTTTTAAAAGATGGTCATAGTTCTTCCAGTGTTCTTGAAAGGAAAGGAGTTTCCAGAATGTTGTTATTCTTTTTTAATCTCAGCATTTACCTGGCCACAAGCCAAACAGAATGAAGATTATAGTTGTTTCTTTTCCTTCCAAATTTCAACTCTGTTCACAGACAGGGCAGTGAGAGCCAATGATTAGCTAGGCTACAACTATAGATCTAAATCTAAAATAAGTAGAACTTATTTATAATGGAAAAAGGACCTACTCTACTCGTGGGTTAAATTACTGTGGCTGACAAACTGTTCTCTTGCCATGTGATATATTATTATGAGAAGATAGAAAAATGTTTATAGGAAAACGTATAATTGTTAGTTCCAAAGCATTCAGTGTGTGTGTGTGTGTGTGTACATGTATGTATGTATGATATGTATGACTATTTGGACTATTTAACACTATTTGGTACTATTTAATGTACCATTTTAGCTGAATGTGATCTCAATTTTTAGCTCAATGTGATATCAATTATTTTTTAAGTTTTCTCACATGGATGGCATTCATAAACGCTTGATATTATAAAACATTCCAAGTCTTAACTGATTAAAAGGGGTCTTTATTTTACATGTGCAGAATAAGAAGCTTATAGACATAGAAGCTCTCATGAACAATAACTTGATAACTGCAATTGAAATGAGCAGTCTTTCTGAGGTAAGTAGAATTTATATGTAAATAGTGTCATTCTTTACAGAGGATCACTGAGATTACTTAAATAACATCAAGGTTGGAGATTCATATTTCAAGTTTTGTGCAAAGGACTGATGATAATATCAGTTTTAACTGGCTAACAGCATATTATCATTTTGTATAATTGGTTATTGAAAATGTCATATGAAAATTAGGTTTTTATTAAAAGTAACAGGATTAGACAGGTTAGTGGAACATACTGGCTCCTAAACGGACTAAGAAACATGAAGACATTAGTAGAAAGGAAGCATTTTAAGTGAGGAAAGACTTTGGGGTTTTTGTTTGTTTGTTTGTTTCAAAGATGGACACAATTGAAAAACTGGGGAGAAAAATAGAGGGTGGTCCTACTTTATACTGTTTTCTAAAACAAATTCTAAATTTCCCAAATGCTTTTCATGTGGTTCTTTTTGGAGAATTCAGAGGGCTGAGGTCAACATCTAGATTAAGGAAAAGTAAAAACTGGACAGCAGGTAGATGGAGAAGCTGGAGGTGAAGGCATAGTATACAATCTTGGTAGCTACCTTCTCGAACTTACTATTTAACAGACTAACTTTTGCATACCAAGCTTTAAAATTCTTTTTCTTTCTAGTTGTTATTAAGTGGGGCAGGTGATGGGTCATATAGACATATTGTTCTAACATCAGAATGAGATAAGAAAAGTATAGAATAAAGTTTCACACATGCTTTTGTCCGCCTTCAGCTACTTTCTTCTCCATTCTCTCTTCTCCTTGTACCTCATGCAGGTGATTGCTTTCATCTGTTTCTTTATATAAAAACAAACAAATAAACAAATATTTTCTTACTTTTCTTCTTTACACAAAAGATAGCATGCTATACCAGATGTTCTGTACCTTACTTTTTATGTGACATATCTTGGGGATTTCTCCAAATGATTACGTGGAGTGATTCCTCGTTCTCTTTTGATGCTGCTTTGGATAGATCTAGAGTGGACTTGTAATCTACCTCACTAGGCTCCTGTTGTTGGACACTTGCGTTGTCCTTTGCTGTTGGCTTGTGTTAGTGTAGAGTGCCTTTCCCTCTTGCATCATTAACTTTTTTCCTCCCTTCTGAATTATTCCCATCAGGATGCAAAAATGTTATCATCTCTCATCTTAAACAAACAAACAAACAAATAAACCTCTTATTCCACCTATTTGCCAGCTACTATCTCAGCTCTCTTCTTGCCTTTACAGCAAAGCTTTTTGAGAGATTTATTCACTATCTCTAGTTTCTATTGATCCCATTCCAACTGGGTTTTCACCACCAATCCACTAAATCCTGAAAGTCACCATTGATGTCCATGTTGCAAAAACCCATGGATAATTCTTGGTTCTTATATTGACTTCTCATGAGTTTTAGAATACTACACTCTACTAAGTCTCTTCCTACCCTTCTGGCTATTCTTTTTCGGTCTGTTTGCTGGTTTCTCTTTGTTTTCCTAAGTTTTGGGAATGCCTTATGACTTAGTTCTTGGACTTCTCTTTTCTATCTACGTTCACTCCTCCTAAATAATTTTATTCTATCTTACGGTTTTAGTTACTACTGTATACTGATGACTTTCAAATTTGTAACTCCAGCCTGACCATCTCCTCTGACCTCCAGATGATTTATATCTAATTACCTACTTGGCATCTGGACGTCTAAAAGGCATCTCAAATTTCACATTTGCCACCAAACCAGTTCCTTATGAGATTTTCATCTAAGATAATCACAACTCTCTTTTCCTATCTTTTTCTCACACCCTGTATCTGATGCTTTGGCAAATCATTTTAGTTCTGCCTTCAAAATCAGTCTACAATTCTACCAGTTCTCACAACCCTCTTTCACTACCCATGTCCAAGGCACCATTATCTCTCACTTACATATTGTATTAATAATAGCATCCCAACTTGGCCTTCTTTTTCTCTTGTTTCTCTATGTATTCTCTTCTTATTATAACAGCGAGAATGATCCTGTTAAAATGTTAGTCTCTGCTTGAAACTCTCCAGTGGAGTATTATCTATTGCTTGATATGATCTGAAAACTGAAACTCTTGTTATTTCTTCCACCTCATTTACTACTCTCCTGTTTCTTCCACTCCTTAACCTTTTCAGTGCCGTTCTCTTCCCACTCCCTCAAACAGAGGTAAGTTGCTACCGCAGTGCTTTTGTACATATTGTGTCTGCATGCAACAAGTTCTTGTCCTTCAAATATTGACTCAAAAGTGACTACAGTGAAGTCTTCCCTGGCAACTCTGCATAAATTTAAACACTCCCAACTCTTGTACCAACATTTCATATCCTGCTTTTCTTCTTTCATCTTTCTCCTTAACACTTAACACTGTATGACAATTTTGTTTATTGTTCATCCCATCAGAATGTAAGCTTTTTGAGTGCAGGGATGTTACCAGAACAACATCTAGAACATAGTAGGATGCAATACACATGTATAAAATATTAGGTAGTGTTTCCCCAGTAAGAATGATGCTTGTTTTATATATAAATAAGTAAGGTACATATGTTTTCTGTAGTCCCTCTTTGATTGAGCTTTCTAAATAAAAATAATGCCAAATAATGTAAGTATCTTTTTAGCATGATGCTGATGTGGTCTTTTTAGGTGTCTTAGTATGATTATTTATTTTAGTAACTTTCCTAGTTTTACATTTCTGTAATAAACTTCAGAAGTGATTTATTTTTCATTTAATGCGCTGCTGAATTCTTTTTTGCCAGTTTTGTTTAGGATTTTTCTATTGTTATAAGTGAGGACTCTGAAGTTTTTTTTCTATGCATAGAAAAAAACATAAGACCGTACAGTCTTTAGGCATTGATAACAATGATATATATACTAAGCTCATAAAAAGAATTTGGATGTCTTACTTTTTCTGTGTTCTTGAAAAGTGATACAGTATTATAATTGTTTTTCTTTAAAGGTGTGGTAGAATTATTCTGTGAAACCATCTGGACCTGGGACTTTTTTGATGAGAGTGATAGTAGCTTTTTGTTGACTTTATTTATCCTATGGATATTGGTCCCCTTAGGAAAATGTCTTTCTTTCGTATTTAGTTTTATTGAATTATTTTCCCTTAGAAAGTTAAATGTTTAATCTAGGCTTTTTAATTGATGTTCACAGAGTTGACCAGAGTAGTCTGTCATTATTCTTTAATTTCGTCTGTGTTGTATTTCCCCAGTTGATTAATTTTGTGTATTTGGGCTTTGTCTCCCCCCCGCCCCACCCCCCACCCCCACTATCTTAGGTTGTTGTGGTTTTTCTATTTTATTTTATTCTTTTTTAAAAGAACCATCTTTCTAATTTAATTTAATGTTTGATGTTTCAAACATTTTTTGCTTTTATTTTTAATAAGTTATTTTGCCTTTTTGTGGTTCATTGTTACTTTTCTAACTTTGAGTCAATGCTTTTTTTATTGTTAACTGTAGGTAAGATGCCATTTCTCTCTCAATACTTTCAATTTTTTAAATTGTCTTTAGTTTTGAGAATTTTGACTTTGATGTGTTTTGCCATGAATTTCCCTGGGTTTATCTTTTTGAGGTTCACTCAGCTTCTTGAATTTGTAGGTTGATGTCTTTATCAAGTTTGGAAAAATGTTCAACCATTATGTCCCCAAATACTTTTCTAGTCCTGCACTCTTTCTCTTTCTCCTTTCCTTCTAGGACTCTCATGACAGGAATGTTTTCTCTTTTTCGCTATTCCCTAATCCTCTTATTTTTTTCAGTCTCTTTTCTCTCTTGTTCAGTTTGGGTAATTTCTATTGTTCTATCTCCAAGTTCACAGATTTTTCCCCCTTTTGTTTTCTTGGTTTTGCTCTTGAGCCCATTTAATTTGTTTTATTTGGTTATTACATTTTTCAGTTCTGAGCTCCATTTGGCTCTTTACATCTGTTTGTTTGCTGAGATGTTCCATTTTTTCATTTGTTTTAAGCATGTTAGTAATTGCTTGTTGAAGCATTTTTATGATACCTTTTTTAAAATCTTCGTCAGATAATTCTAACATTTGTGTCATCTCAGTGTTGGTATCTATTGTCCTTTCTCATTCAAATTTAGAGTTACCTGATTTTTGGCATGACGAGTGATTGATTTTCGATTGTATCTTGCGACATTTTAGGTGCATTATAAGACATTGGATCTTATTTCCATCTTCTGTTTAAGGAGACCTCCTTTGACACTACACTGGTGGTAAGGGGAGGTGCTGCCTACTGCCAAGTGGGTACTGAAGTTTAGACTTCCCATTCAGCCTCTGTTGACAACACTGTGGTGGGCATAACTGATGAATGGAGCTGGGAGTTCAGGCTGACACCACTGTGGCTGGAACAGGGAAGGGCACCTCATTACTTTCATGGCCTCTGCTGACATGAAGATGAGGAGGATAATGAAGGGGGGGAGGTTGTTACTCCTGAAGAGTGATGAAAATCCTAGTTCTTTATTAAACCACTTCTATCCCCACCATAGAGGAGAGAGAGGGGAACTCCTTCCTATCACTGAATGGGGATGTATAGCATATATACATTTTATTTTCTGTGTATTATGATGTTTTTACATCTTTTAAAATATTATTGGCTGGAGACACTGCCCTTCTCAGGGCTAGCCAATTTTTAGAGATAGCAAGGGACCAGCCAGGAGCTTGTCTTTTGTTTTAGTCTGTTTCTGCTGCTATAACAGAATACCACATACAGGGTAATTTATCATTTTCTTTTCTTGTTTTCATTTGAGATTTCATTCTCTAAAAAGACTGGGTAATTTATAAAGAACAGAGATTCATTTGGTTCACAGTTCTAGAGGCTGGGAAGTCCAAGAGCATGATGCTGACATCTGGCATGTGTCATCCCATGATAGAAGGTGGAAGGGCGAGAAAGCATGCAAGACAGAAAAGGAGACCAGACTCCTATAACTAACCCACTCCTGCAATAACAGCATTAATCCAGTCGTAATTACCTCTTAAAGGTCCTGCCTCTTAATACCATCACAATGGTAATTCAGTTTCAACATGAGTTTTGGAGGAGACATTCAAACCATAGCACTTTTGATATGCAAGCTAACTAATCCAGAGCCATACCTCCCCTGTCTGGCCCTTATATCTCAGGAGGCAATGGTCCTCTGCTTTAATTGTCCCTGGGTCAGGTACTAGGCAACCAGGGACCTACCTCTCCTGTGTCTTAGAGCCTGCCAGAATTATTCAAACTAGCCAATTCTAGACTATTCACCCTGCCCTGCCTTGCCTTTCCTGTGGAAACTCCGATAATAGGCTCTGGCCTAAACCTTCCCCTCGTTCCCATCTTCTGCCTCCTGACCATCCTAGTGTCTTTTCTGTGTGGCTCTGCATGGCCTGCTGTACCTCTTGTCTCTAGGACCTGTGAGTATAATACATTTTATTTTTTTCCTGAGTCTCTGCCTTCTTTTATTTTATTTTTTTTTTTTTTTGAGACGGAGTCTCGCTCTGTCACCCAGGCTGGAGTGCAGTGGCCGGATCTCAGCTCACTGCAAGCTCCGCCTCCCGGGTTTACGCCATTCTCCTGCCTCAGCCTCCCGAGTAGCTGGGACTGCAGGCGCCCGCCACCTCGCCCGGCTAGTTTTTTGTATTTTTTAGTAGAGACGGGGTTTCACGGGGTTAGCCAGGATGGTCTCGATCTCCTGACCTCGTGATCCGCCCGTCTCGGCCTCCCAAAGTGCTGGGATTACAGGCTTGAGCCACCGCGCCCGGCCTTCTGCCTTCTTTTAATGGCTGCACCCAACTGACCATCTCATAAAAAGAATATGAAACAGGACAGAGATCCAAATATGTCCTCCACTGACATTGCTGGGCGGGGATGTACTCCTAACACTGGGCTGTCCCAAGCCTTTTTTGATGGTACCCCAGATTTGGAAGAGAGTTGTCGTCTTATAGCCTGGTGAGTGTGGAAGTTTAGGTTCCCCGTTTGACCTTTGTGCTTTTGTCAAAAATTAATTGGCCAAATATATGTGAATCCATTTCTGGACTCTCTGTTCTATGTCATTGATCTATTTGTCTATCATTATGCTAATACTATACTGTCTCAATTACTGTAACCCTCCTAACTTTTTTCTTTTTCAAAGTTTTTTTTTTTTTTTAGCTATTCTAGGTCTTTTGCATTTTCATATGAATTTTAAAATCAGCTTGATAATTTGGCGCCATTCCCTTGTTTCTATTACAGCTTAGCTCTGTAATAAGCAACATGGTTGTGTGTTGCCTAATTTTCTGGTCTTTATTAATAATTAAAAACATGTTTGTATCTGAAAATTTAGAAATGTGGATAAGCAAATATATAAAAGATATATTAAAATCACCCAGATTTTGAATTTTAAAAGGCCATTTAAAAGATGTATTATAAAATTCAATAAAATATTACATAACACATACATAGACATGAACATATTGCATGTATGTAAAGATATTCTATTTGTGTAGGTATAGTCATGTATTTATTCCTACACATGGAGGAATGTTGAGGTTATTTACCAAAATATTGGCAGTGATTATCTTTCGTTGGCATGATTAAGGATGAGCTGTGTTTTAACCTTATCACATTATTCTCATTAAACTATTAAAGGCAAATGCAAGAAATGTTCTTTTACTATTAATGTCATTGTATAATTTGGTACTGTGATAACTAATATGATTTAATAAGGTTAGAAACTTTCTGTTTTCTTTATTCTTTTCAAAAATAGTTCCATCAGAGTTCCTTTCTACTGTCAGCTAGCAAGAAGAAACGAATTAGTAAACAGTGCAAGTTGATGCGTCTTCCATTTGCAAGGTAAATATGGGCTTGAATTACACTAGTTCCGAGTATATAGATTTTATATAACACAATTAGTGTTTGTATTGTACAATGTTCAGGATCATCAACCTGTAGTTATCTACTAAGGTAGAAATGAGGTAGTTTGTAGTGTCTTGCTATAGGTTGTTTCTCTAGGAATTCGAGGAAACTTACACTCAATCCCCAAACCAGGTTTATTTGTAATGTCTTGCCACTTTACAGTTCTTTTTTGCTTTTCATCTAGTTCACACCTGGCCTCGTATTGATTTCTCCTGGGTAAATCTGATGACTATTTCTACCTTTATTATCTTGTGTACTGTCCTAAGCTTTAAAATTAACTTTTGTCGGCTGGCCGGGCTTGATGGCTCATGTCTGTAATCCCAGCACTTTGGGAGGCTGAGGTGGGAAGATCACGAGGTCAGGAGATCAAGACCATCCTGGCTAACACAGTGAAACCCCATCTCTACTAAAAATACAAAAAATTAGCCAGGTGTGGTGGCGGGCGCCTGTAATCCCAGCTACTCAGGAGGCTGAGGCCAGAGAATGGCATGAACTCAGGAGGCAGAGCTTGCAGTGAGCCGAGATTGCGTCACTGCACTCCAGCCTGGGTGACAGAGCGAGACTCCGTCTCAAAAACAAAACAAACAAAAAAAATTAACTTTTGTCTTTGCTCTTCTCCTCCTGTCCACAATTCTTATTTTTGATTAATTTGATTATAAGTTATAGAAAGCACCCTATTTCAAATCTATTATTTTACAAGTCAGTCAGTGACGCTCAGAAAGGCGAAATGATTGAATGGATTGATAGCATTGACCAAAATCCTCTTATCTCTTTTAGAAATGTTCTTTCTATTGTATATAACTTATAGATTTAATGCGTTTACTTAAGTGTACAAGTAAATGTACTTATTTATTGAAATGCTATCTATGCCATAGTAAAAAACACTCATATTTACTGTATCACTTTCTATTCATTATAGTTAGTTCCATTGACTTGCCTATTATGTGTGTTACTACCATTTTGTACCAATACATTTTAATTGTTATAATTTTAAAATAGTAAATTTTGTTGTTTATTAGATCCTTAGTAGTTTTTCAAAAGTATGTTGTCATTATGCACATATTGTTTCATATAGATATGCAAATCAAGTGTCCACTTATCCTCCAAAAAATTGTATTGTGTGTTTTTAAGTGAACTTTTGTTGGAATTATATTATACACATTCAGACATAGTGGATTTTCACCAAGTGAACACTGTTGTGTAACAAATACCCAGAACAAGAAACAGAATATTACCAACATCTCAGATACTTCCTTGTGTCCCTTTCTAGTCATTACCCACTACCCAACACCTACCCAAGGATAAATATTATGCTGACTTCTAATTATAAACTGATTAATTTTGCACGGTTTTGAACTTCATATAATGAAATTATACAGTATGTATGTTTATCTCTGTCTTCTTTTGCCCAGCATTATGTTTGTGAGATCCATCCGTATTGCTGTATGTAGTTGTGAATTATTTGTTCTCATTGCTGTATAGTATTCCATTATATGATTATACTACAATGTATCCATTTTTCTTATGGTGAACATTTTGTTGGTTTTCCAGTGTGTTTTTTTGAGACAGAGTCTTGCTCTGTCACCCAAGCTGGAGTGCAGTGGCACGATCTCGGCTCACTGCAACCTCCAACTCCAGGGTTCAAGTGATCCTCCTGCCTTAGCCTCCCAAGTAGTTGGGATTATGGGCACTCACCACTCTGCTTGGCTAATTTTTGTACTTTCAGTGGGGACAGGATTTTACCATGTTGGCCAGGCTGGTCTCACTCCTAACTTCCAGTAATCCTCCTACCTCGGCCTCTGAAAGTGCTAGGATTACAAGCATGAGCCACCACACCTGACCTGGTTTTCTAGTTTTTATCTATTACAAATAGGGCTGCCACATATATGCCTTTTGATGAAGGTATGCACATATTCTGTTAGGTATATAGTGTGGAGTAGAATTACTTGGGATATATATTTATATCTCTTTGGCTTCAGGAGAAACTACTAAGTAGTTTTCTAAAGGAGTTATACCAATATACATTATTACTAACAATATATGAGGATTCCTGTTGTTCTATATGCTCAACAATTCTTGTTATTGTCTGTCTTTTTCATTTTAGTCATTTTGTGGGGTATGTAGTGGTATCATGTTGAGGTTTTATTTTTAATTTTCCTGATAACTAAGAAGTTAAGTATCTTCATATGTTTACTTTCTGTTGGGTTATCTGTCATATTTTTTAAGGCGTTCCTTGTATACATTTTTTTGTATGTAAGACAGGGTCTCACTTTGTCACCCAGCCTGGAGTGCAGTGGTGCAATCTCACCTCACTACAGCCTTGACCTCTCAGGCTCAAGCGATCCTCTCTCCTCAGTCCCCCAAGTAGCTGGGACTACAGGTGCATGCCACCATGCCTGGCTAATTTTTGTACTTTTTGTAGAGACAGGGTTTTGCCATGTTGCCCAGGCTAGCCTTGAACTCCTGAGCTCAAGTGTTCTGCCCACCTCAGCCTCCCAAAGGGCTAGGATTACAGGTGTGAGCCACTATGCCTGGCATATTCTTTGTATATCTTCTACTCTGTAGCTTGCCCCTTTGCTCTCTTAATGGTGTCTTTAGATGAAAAGTAGCTCTTTATGAAATCCAACTTTGTTTGCGGCGGGGAGGTGTGTATCTTCTCCCTCACCCCCCTTTTCGGTTACTAACTTTTGTGTCCTTTAAAGAAAATCTTTATTGGTTCTGGTTCTAAAATGGCAGTGTAAAATAAGCTGGCTTCTCTTGCCCCAACAAAAACAAAAACAAATACAGTGACAAGATCTTCCACCAGCAACAGCCCAGAGCTCAAGCTAGATGAGATACTTCCTGAGGCCAAAGAGAGGTGGAAAAACTCTGAGCAGATGGTAGGAGAACTGCACTTACACATGTGCGATGCCCTTCCCTCCCATTCTGCCAGGCCCCAACTGTGCGGAAAATCTCCCCTCAACTCACAGTCTGTACTGGAAAAAGCAAAATTGAAATGGTCAGCCAGCTTCCCCACCTTCTTCAGTTCCCTGTCAGAACTGTCCTTGCCTTAACTGATGGGTAGTATTGTGACTGCCTGAAGGGAGAAATATCCTGAGAACAGGCAGAGACAAACAAGCAAGGCTGGACTACAATCCCCAGCCCAGAAACTCTGCTCTGTAACTCAGCCAAAGGAAGCGCCAAATGAGAGTGGTTGTAGGAGGTACATTCCCCAGGTGCCCTGGGTGTGAACTCCTAGCTAGCCCTCCCAAACTGCTGTCCTAAACCCTTTGGGACCTCCCCCGTTTTGGGACATGCAGTGGTCAAACCATTTACTAGCTCCAATGTGAACCTAGGTTGAAGGCTCCACCTAGAGCCAAAAAGGAGGCAGCAAACTAGCAGTGAAGATTTGCTAAGCAGATATATTCAATAAAATCCAAAACAAGCTGGACAAAGCAAACTGGAATAAATAACTAATCCTTCAAGGCAAAGACATAGACATATACGCACAAGAAACTACAGCAAACAAGGAACCATGACCCTCCCAAAAGGACAAAAAGCAGAAATTTAGTGATTCTAATGAAGTGGCAATTTGTGAGTTCTTGGACCAAGAATTCTAAATAGTAGTTTTAAGGAAACTCAGTGATCTCCAAGATAACACAGAAAAGCAGTTCAGAAATTTATCAGAGAAATTTAACAAAGAGATTAAAATAATAAAAAAAAGTCAAACAGAAATCCTGGAACTGAGAAATACATTTGCTGAACTATAAAACTCTTTAGAGGTTCTTAATAGCAGAATGAACCAAACAGAGGAGCTGGAATGAACCAAACAGTGAGCTGGCTATTTGAAAATACACAGTCAGAGAAGAAAAATAAATAGAAGGAAAAGGAATGAAGAGTGCCTACAAGATACAAAAAATTACCCCAAAAGACCAAATCTAAGAATTATTAGTGTTTAAGAGAGAGCCGAGCATGAGCAAGGCATAGGAAGCTTATTCAAAGAAATAATAACAGAAAATTTTTCAAGACATGAGAAAGATATACATATCCAGGTAAAGGAAGGCCTGAGAACACAAAACAGATTCAGTGCAAATAAGACTACTCCAAGGCATGTTATAATCAAACTCTCAAAGGTCAAAGACAGAGAAGATCCTAAAAGCAATGAGAGATAAGAAGCAAATAACAGATAAAGGAGCTCCAATTCATGGAGCAACAGACTTCTCCACAGAAACCATGCTGGCCAGGAGGGAGTAGAACAACATTTTCAAAGCACTTAAACAACAAAAAACTGACACCCAAGAATATTGTGTCCAACAAATTGTCATGCAAATTTAAAGGAGAGCTAAAGTCTTTCACGCATAAACAAAAGCCAAGGAAACTGACCACCACCAAGACCCATCTTGCAAGAAATGAGGAAGGGAGTTCTTCAATCTGAAAGAAAAAAACACTACCATGCAAAAGGAAAGTTTTTAAGGTATAAAACCCACTGGTAAAATTAAGTACACAGACAAACCCAGAATACTTTGTTAACTGTATTTATGGTGTGCAATCCACTCAAACTCTAGTATGAAGCCCAAAAGATAAATGTATCAAAACTATACCAACCTGTTAATAGATAATATAAAGATATGTAAATTGATACAACTAAAAGACAAAATGTTGGAGGATGGAGTTAAATTATAGAATTATTTTGTGGGTTTTTATGTAAATTGTCTCAGTTCTTCAATTAAAAGCCATAGAGTAGCTGAATGGATAAATAAATGAGACCTACCTATGTGCTGCCTTCAAGAAACCCACTTCACCTATGAAGACACATATAGACTGAAAGTGGAGAAGGGCTGGAAAAAGATATTCCATGCAACTAGAAAACAATAAAGAGCAAGAGTAGCTGTACTCATAGCCGATAAGATAAACTACAAAGACTGTAAAAACTGGCAGTGAAGGAGGGTCACTATATGATTAAGGGGTCAATTCAACCAGAGGATATAACAATTATAAATATCTATGCACTCAACACTGCAGCTCCATATAAAGCCAACATTAATGGATGTAAAGGGAGAGAGAGACTGCAATATAGTAATAGTAGGGGGCTTTAACATCCTACTGTCAGTAATGGACAGATCATCCAGACAGAAAATCAACAAAGAAACAGCATAAACTGCATACTAGATACAATAGTTCTAACTGACATCTACAGAACATTTCACCCAACTGCTGCAGAATACACATTCTTTTCATCAACACATGGAAGATTTTTCAGAATAGACCATATCTTAGGCACAAACAGGTCTGTACAAGTTCAAAAAAATAAATCATATCCAGTATCTTCTCTGACCACAATGGAAGAAAACTGGAAATCAATAATGAGAGGAACTTTGGAAAATACACAAACAAATGGAAAATAAACAACATGCTCCTAAGCAACCAGTGGGTCAAAGAAGAAAGTAAGAAGGAAATTTAAAAATTTCCTAAATGAAAAGGGAAATACAACATAGCAAAGTGTATGGGGTATGGCAAAAGCAATACTGAAAGGGAAGTTTATAGCAATAAATGCCTATGTCAAAAAAGGAGAAACACTTCCAATAAACAACCTAAAAATACATGTCAAGGAATTAGAAAAGCAAGAACAAAGCAAATCCCAAGTTAGCAGAAGAAATAATAAAGATCAGAGCAGAAATAAATAAAATTGAGACTAAAAAACTATAGAAGATAAACAAAATGAAAAGTTGGTTTTTTGAAAAGATAAACAACATTGACAAACCTTTAGCTCAACTGAGAGGACTATAATAAATAAAATCAAACAAGAGATGAGACATAACAACTCAGACCTCAGAAATATAATTATTAGAGATGATTATGAATAATTATACACCAACAAATCACAAAATGTGGAAGAAATGAATACATTTTTGGATACATATAACCTACCAAGATTAAACCATAAAGAAATGGAAAACCTCAACAAACCAATAACAGGTAATGAGATTGAAGCTATAATAAAAACTCTCCCATTGAAGAAAAGCTCAGCCTGGGCACAGTGGCTCACACCTATAATCCCAGCCCTTTGGGAGGCCAAGGCAGGAGGATTGCTTGAGGCCAGGAGTTTGAGACCAGCCTGGGCAATATAAAAAGATCCAGTCCCTACAAAATAAAAAATTAGCTGGGTGTGGTGGCTAATCCTGTCAGGCTAATCCTGTGGTCCCAGCTACTCTGGAGGCTAAGGTGGGAGGACTGCTTGAGCCTGGGAAGTTGAGGCTGCAGTGAGCAGTGTTCACACCACTGCACTCCAGCTTTGGTGACAGAGCAACACCCTGTCTCAAAAAAAGAAAAGCCCAGGACTCAATGGATTCACTGCTGAATTCTACCAAAAATTTAAAGAACAGTGATGATGAATCCCACTAAAATGCTTTGAAAAGGAGAGAATACTTCCAAACTCACTCTACAAGGCCAGCATTACCCTAATACCAAAACCAGACAAGGACACAATGAAAAGAGAAAACTACAGACCAATATCACTGATGAACATAGATGCAAAAATCCTCAACAAAGTATTAGCAAGTCAAATTCAACAACACATTAAAAAGAATATTCACCATGATCAAGTGGGATTCATGCATGCTAGGGTTGTAAGGATGGCTCAGCATATACACGAATCAATCAATGTGATTCATCACATTAACAGAAACAAGAACAAAAACTGTATGAGTATTTCAATAGATGCCAAACAGCTTTTGCTAAAATTCAACATCCCTTTTTGATACACCAAAATGGGTGTAAAAAGAATATTCCTAAAAATAGTAAAGACCATCTATGACAAACCCACATCTAGCATTGTACTTTGAAGACTGGAACAAGACAAGAATGCCCACTTCCACTGCTATTCAACGGAATACTTGAAGTACTGGCCAGAGCAACTAAGCAAGAAAACAAAATAAAGGGCATCCACATTGGAAAGGAAGGAGTCAAATTAGCCTTGTTTGCAGATGGCCTGATCTTATAAAGACTCCACTGAAAAGCTGTTAGGACACATAAGGGAATTCAGTGAAGTTGCAGGATGCAAAATCAACATAATTAGTAGCATTTATATGTGAACAATCAGAAAAAAAAGTCAAGAAAGCAATCCCGTTTATCATAGCTACAAAAAATATGACATACCTAGGAATCAATCTAACCAAAAGAAGTGAAAGTTCTATAGAAGGAAAATGACAAAACCCTGATGAAAGAAATAGGACACCAAGAAAGGGAAGATATTCCATGCTCATGGATTGGAAGAATTAATACTGTTAAAATACTACCCAAAGCAATTTACAGATTCAGTGCAATTCATATCAAAATACCAATGACATTCTTCACAGAAATAAGGGGGGAAAATCCTAAAATTTATATGGACCCACAAAAGACCCTGAGTAACCAAAGCAATCAGGACTTGATCTGGGCAAAAATGTCTTGTGTAAGACCTCAAAAGCACAGGCAACCAAAGCAAAAATAGACAATTAAGATTATTACATCAAGCTAAAAAGCTTCTGCACAGCAAAGGAAACAATCAACAAAGTGAAGAGACAACCCATATAATGTGAGAAAATATTTGCAAACTGTCTCTCTGAGAAAGGAATAATAACCAGCATTTATTGGGAGCTTAAATAACTAAGTAGCAAAAAAGAAAAAAACTGCTTGCAAAAAGAGGAATCCTCATATACTGGTAGAAATGTAAATTAATATAGCCACTATGCAGAACAGCATGGAGGTTCTTCAAAAAACTAAAAATATAACTTCCATATGATCTAGCAATTCCATTGTTGAGTATATATCCAACAACAACAAAAAAAGGAAATCAGTGTATCAAAGAGCTATCTGCACTCCCATGTTTATTGCAGCACTATTCACAATAGCCAACATGTGGGAATCAACCTAAGCACCCATCAACAGATGTGTGGATAAAGTATGGAAGATATATATACAATGGCATATTACCAGTTGTGTGTCACAGTGCTCAGCTTTATTTTATATTCTTAAATGATATTCTGAATGTTACTGGGTTTTGTTTGTTTGTTTTTTAAGTGCAAGCAAGTTTACTAGTGAAGTTAAGGAATAAAGAAAGGCTACTCCATAAGCAGAGCAGTGGCATGGGCTGTTCAACCAAGGTTACTTGTAGTTATTCCTTGATCATATGCTAAACAAGGGGTGGATTATTCATAAGTTTTTTAGGAAAGAAGTGGGCAATTCCTGGAACTGAGGTTTTCTCCCCTTTTAGACCATATAAAGTAACTTCTTGACATTACCATAGCATTTGTAAATTGTCATGGTGCTGGTGGGAGTGTCTTTTAGCATGCTAATAAATTATAATTAGCATATAATGAGCAGTGAGGATGACCGGAGGTCACTTTTGTCACCATCTTGGTTTTGGTGGTTTTGGCCGGCTTCTTTACTGCATGCTATTTTATCAGCAAGGTCTTTGTGACCTGTACCTTTTGCTGATCTCCTGTCTCATCCATTGACTAAGAATGCCTTAACTTCCTGGGAGTGCAGCCCAGTAGGTCTCAGCATTATTTTAGCCATCCCCTGTTCAAGAAGGAGTTGCTCTGGCTCAAACACCTCTGATATATCCGCCCCTCCCCTCCTTTTACAAGGGAACCCTTAATCCTAAGGGTTGTAGAGGGATGAAAATTCATCTTCTGTAACTTCTTCAGGCTGAATAGGGGTGATGATATTCCTGCCTAACTGTTAGGGTCTCTTGTATTTGGGTAGAGAGGAGCTCAGTCAGAAGGCAACAGTATGGTGAGGGCCATTCATAACTCTTGAGTTCTGACAAAAGGTGATACCTGGAAGATTAATAAGTGTTCCATTTCAGAAAACATTAAGGGAGCCCATCCTGCATTCCTACACAAGGAGTACAACAGCAATATATTCTACAACAGTAAAGCAAAATAAGTAAAATTATCCCAAGTAAACTAAATAAGAAGACTTTCCATGAACTGGGCAATTGTTGGAACCAAGCTAATAGGGAGTCACTAACTGATTCCAAAACATGTCCAGAATTAGAATACTGATAGAGATTTCTACATTATCTGTCCCTCTTGTTTCTTTTGAGCAGCAGCCAGAGACCACTGATGGGCTCACAGGAATAAGCAGAGTCTAAAAAGAACATAAGTTCTTTTTAAATTGGCTTTGATGGAATGCTGTTCCATAAGGAATCTCAGATGAGACTTTTTTAAAGCTGAGCCCAGCCATGGGTTTGTACCCTCCAATACCTAGAACTTGAGTAAATTCCTCTCTTCTTGAGGTCCCAAGATAACTTGGGGCTCCTGGGCCTGTCAGAAAATGACATTATTTACTTACAGGTCAAGAAACCTGTGCAGGGATTGTGTAGACAAGGTATGAGGCCAGTTTTCCCAATGGGCCTTTATTGGCTCTCTAAGTCAAATTTGATTCCTTAAAGGAAAGCACACCATTCCAGTCAATGCCTTGGTAAAATAACCAGTTTTTCCAATTGTGTCCTGTTGCACAAGAAAACAGATTCTTATTGTACTTATACAAACAACTATATTGCCATAAATTAAGAATATTCACAACTAGTTTTCAAATTCTGAAGAAATCAGGTAGAGAGAAACAAACATGCTCCAAATTTTGTTCACAGGAGTATAATTTACTCAATTTTTAAAAGCTGTAAATAGCTCAAAAGAAAAATTTTGTTTACACTGAAAAACAAAAGAAAGGATCATCAATGTTTCAAGCAAAAAGTCAAAAAAGATTACTTCAGACTTACATTAGTTTAGTCCATGCAGTTAAATACTGTCCTATTTAATATTCATGAACATTTCCACTCTTCATGAGTACTGAAAGTTTTTTCCTCTGTTCTAATGTCACAATCTCCAAAGTTACTAGAAACTTGCATTCAAGAGCACCTGTCAAAGTCCTATAGCTGATTATAAACTACCTTTTGAAGAGGATTAAAACAAGACAATTGTCTATAGGTGACAAAAAGTCTTAGTTAGACAGCCATTATTAAAGCCACAGTTGATAAGGAAATTTTAGTTTCTTCTATGACATACAACAATTTTACATAATAGTTATAATGATTAATAACATACACTAAACCATATCAAAGTTATAGGAATTTTCTATAATTTTGGAACACATACCAGTAACATTTATATAAGCACAAAGAAAGGCAAACACTGTTTCATATTCGACAGTGCTTCCTGTAAGATTTTCATACCAAATAAGCCAAATTTCACCACTGCATTAGTGCATTATTTATGTCAAACTCAATTCTTAATAAAACCTTATACACAAATGTATTCAATCTTCATCAGTTTGACCATAAGGTAAGATTCTCAAACCTTTTACAACCCTTTAAAAAAAATTTTTTTTTAAAGAGCAGATCAGTGCTCAAGAAAAACCTGTTACGCTTTTATTCCAATGTTCAATTTATGGAAAGACTGAATAATACCCCTTTAACTTTAGCTAATATGTTCTCACATATAACTTTTTTACAAGATTAATTTTTCACAAACCTCCACAACTTGCTCGAACCTTCAGCTTTATCCTATCTAATTCAAAACAATCCTTTAACCCTCTAAATGAGGCAAAAAAAATTCACATTCCCATGACTTTTTATAATATTTTCTCAAAGATTAGTTATGTCACATGAACTAAAAGGCATTATACTTTTTACTTTTCTGACAACATGTTTTATTTAAGCGCTTATTATTTTTAAGCCAGTTAAAGCCCTTTCATATTACACACACCACACACATAAATACACAGACAGATAAAAGAAGATCCAGTAGTTGTAAGATATTTCATTTGCTAGTTTTTAAGTTTCCATTTCAAGCATACAGTTTCTAGGGCCTAATAAGCAGGCATAGCTGGAAGGCAAAATAAATCCCTCCAAATTAAGGGTCCCATTTTTATACCAGATCCTGGATCCCAAAAAATGAGAAATGCTACAGAACAAGACAGTACAATGATTTTACTGTGCATTTTTTACAAAGCAACCCAAAACCAATCAGCCCATTCTGTGATTAGCCCATCCCCCAGGGGAATATTATTTCTCAGTGGTAGTGGGAGGTGAGGACATTCCCATACCTTACAGGTGGTCAAGAGCATGCTTTTCTGATCCAAACATGCAAAGAGCTGAGTATCCCTGCCATACTGCCATTAGCTATCCCCAGAAACATATTTCCTACCAAATTATTACACACCAATGTTCTCTCATAATGCAAAGAATTTCTGATACCCCCAAAAGTCAAAAACATCAGATAATACAATGCAAAACAGAATAGAGCCTTAGATTTTGAGAGAGATCTATCAACTTTCAATTCCTGGGGTTTCATGAGGTAAACAGGTTTTTCCCAAAACAGGGTCTGTGGTGCCGCCTCTGTTTTCCCCAAGGAGTCTCAGGCTATTAGAGCTTGAATATCCGCTTTTTTTGTTTGTTTGTTTTGAGACGGAGTCTCACTCTTGTCGCCCAGGCTGGAGTGCAGTGGTGCAATCTTGGCTCACTGCAACCTCCACCTTCTGGGTTCAAGCAATTCTTCTGCCTCAGCCTCCTGAGTAGCTGGGATTACAGGCACCCACCACCAAGCCTGGCTAATTTTTGTATTTTTAGTAGAGATGGGGTTTCACCACGTTGGCCAGGCTGGTCTCGAACTCCTGACCTCAGGTGATCTGCCCACCTTGGCCTCCCAAAGTGCTGGGATTACAGGCTTGAGCCACCGTGCTTAGTCGAATATCTGCTTTTAATTATCTACTGACTTTTAGTCATAGTGCTCTTTTATAAAGTTCTTCTAAATCTCTTACTACCTGATTTTAGCCAGGCCAAGCAGCCAATATTTCTTGCTTTTGAATTTTACCAAAGATAACCTCCCAGGTGAAACCAATAAGCCTAAAGTTATGACTTAACCACGAATGTACAAGGTATTTTCAAAGAGGTGGTAAGCAGTTTTTATAAGATCTAGAATCTCCAAAGGTAGCTCAGAGAAAGGAAGATTCAAGAAGGGAAGCCAGAAGTCATACATGTAGGGGAAGAGAATCAACAAATGATAAAGATCACATAGATATCAACCAGAAAGTACTCATTCCCTAAGCTGGGAATTGGACCCAGGCTGTGATAGTGAAAACACAAAGCCTTAGCCAGTAAGCTACAGCATCGGGCAGTTTCCATTGCCCTTCCCAGAAGGACCCTACAGCAGCCAATTTTGAGCTTGCAAAGGCTTTTAACTGCTCAAAACAATTTTTAGAGCTGACTGTGACATCAACTCCAAAACTCCTGGCCAAGAGAGAGGGAGAGAGAGAGACAGAGAGAGACAGAGAGAGAGAGAGAGAGAGAGAGAAAGAGAGAGAAAGATTGCCTGTGGCAAAGTGGGGAAGGCAAAGAGCTCAGGGAAGCCAGAGAAAGAGCCACTCATTGCAATGACACTGAATCAAAAGTTCAGGTGGCCACTTGTCAGTTGTGAAGGATCTTTTCCAGAAGTCCCATCAGCTCTCAGGTTTCCCCCTTTAGGGGAGGAAAAAGCTCCCCATGTCCCATGAACCTGTACATGCCTGAAAAGCTCCCCATGTCCCATGAACCTGTACATGCCTGATCCTGTCACCCACAGCCATCTGCAAAGAGTGGAAGGCAAATTAATCCAAAGAGAAGAGTGGTTAACATCCCATAATTCCAAATTTGTTCTTAGCCAAGAGGGACTTTACTGATGGGGGGCCTCTAATCCCCTACATCTTAGAAGGGACTCTAACCCTCATAAGTTGGGCCTCAAACTGAAGTTCAGTGAAGCATCCTTGCCTTTTATTAAGAGGGGCCTTTAACCTACTCTGTCTTAGGAGAGACTCTAACTCCCCTAAGTTGGGCCTCTAACCCAATCCCATCCTTTACCTGGGCACCCCACCACTTACCCAAAGTTGGCCAATTGGTGCTGCGGTCTATTTCCTTTGGGTCAGGGGTCTCCTCAGTATCGTCCCTTCATGGTTTGCCAGGAAGATGTTATTGGAAAGCGTCCTGATCCCAGACCCCAGGAGAGGGTTCTTGGATCTCAAGCAAGAAAGAATTCAAGGCAAATCCTTAAAGTAAAAGCAAGTTTATTAGGAAAGTAAAGGAATAAGAAATGGCTACCCCATAGGCAGAGAGGCTCTGCTTTTTAAATTTAATTTTCTTCTTGATGTTAGTATATAGCAATATAATTTTTGGATATTGACGTTGTTTCCAGTGACCTTGCTATTCTAATAGTTTGTGAATATAATTTTACTATTTGTGAATAAGGGCAGTTTTATTCCCCCCAACCTCCTAGTATATAGGCTTTTCTTATTTATTTATTTATTTCCAGGTTTTGGCTTTTATTTTTTCTTATGTTGCATTGGCTACTTTTTTTTTTTTTTTCCTTTTTTTGAGACAGAGTCTCACTCTGTCACCAAGCTTGAGTGCAATGGTGTGATCTCGGCTCACTGCAACCTCCGCCTCCTGGGTTCAAGCGATTCTCCTGCCTCAGCCTCCCGAGTAGCTGGGACTATGGGCACACACTATCACGCCCAGCTAATTTTTGTATTTTTAGTAGAGATGGGGTTTCACCATGTTGGCCAGGGTGGTCTCGATCTCTTGACCTTGTGATCTGCCCACCTTGGCCTCCCAAAGTGCTGGGATTACAGGCGTGAGCCACCATGCCTGGCCAGCTACTTGTTAAATATTGAATAAAAGAAGTAAGAACAGGCATTCATATTGTATTCCCATTATTAAATATTGTATTCCTGTTATTAAATATTATGCCTGCTCTTGTGTTTTTGTAGATTCTCTTAATCAGGTTATGAAAATTTCCTTGTACTTTCAGTTTGCTGAGAGTTTTTCGTGAATAGCTACTGAATTTTATCAAATGCTTTTTCTGTCACTGAGTAGATACTAATTTTTCCTTTTTTCTATTAATGTTATGATTTTTAATATTTTTTATTCATATAATGAATTATAAGGATTTTTGAATGTTAAACCATAATTTCATTTCCACAATGAACTGCTCCTGATGAAGTATCCTTACAATTTTGAAGTATGCCACAAAATTGTAATTGCTAATTTTTAAAAAAGATTTTTGCATCATTTTACATCATTGTATGTTGATGAAAATGATTTATAATTTTTGTTTCTTGTAATAGATTTTGTCAGGTTTTTGTATTTATAGTATGCTGGTCACTGTAAATGAATTAAGTGTACCTCTTTTTCTGTTTTATGGTAGTATTTGTGTAGGATATGTTGTTTTTTTTTAATGTTTAGAAGTTATCTGGGCTTGCTTGCAGTTTTCTTGTGGAAAAGGTTTTGGTAACATCTCTTTTTTTTTGAGATGGAGTTTCACTCTTGCAACCCAGGCTAGAGTGCAATGCTGCGATCTTGGCTCACTGCAGCCTCTGCCTTCCGAGTTCAAGTGGTTCTCCTATCTCAGCCTCCCGAGTGGCTGGGATTACAGATGCCCACCCCCACGCCCAGCTAAATTTTGTATATTTTGTAGAGACAGGGTTTCGCCATGTTGACCAGGCTGGTGTTGAACCACCTGCCTCGGCCTCCCAGTGTGCTGGGATTACAGGCATGAGCCACCATGCCTGACCTAACATCTCATTTCTTTAATAGGTATAAGAATATTCAGATTTCCTATTTCTTCTTATGTTAGGTTAAATTGTTTTAAAGAATTTGACCATTTCATCTAAAATTACTGGCATAAAATTGTCCACAATATTATCAAGTTATGTGCTTAATGTGTTTTGGGTATGTAGTGAGGTTCTCTTCTTCTTTCTCAGACTGGTTATTTGTGTTTCATCACTGTTTTTCTTAATTAGTCTTGCTCTAGAGGTCTGTCAATTTTATTCATCTTTGTGAAGGTCCCATTTGGAGCTATGTTGTTGTTTTAGTATATTTGTTTTCTATTTCATTGATTCTGCTCCTTATTGTTTCTTTCCTTCTTTCTGTTTTGCTTTTCTTTTCATTATTATTATTACTCTTATTAGTTGCTTCTTGGGATAGATTATCAATTTTCAGCCTCTCTTTTAAAAAAATAAGCATTTCAGGTTATTTTCCTATAATCACTGCTTTAGCTGTGTTCTACAATTTTTGTTTATTTTGTGATGAGTTCTCATGTGCTGTTGCCCAAGCTGGACTTGATCTCCTGGGTTCAAATGATCCTCCTGCTTTAGTCTCCTGAGTAGCTGGGACTACAGGCATGCATCATCAGTCTCCTGGATTCACAGTTTTTGATATACCATATCATTATTTAGTTCAAGATTTTTTTTTCTGATTTTTTATTTGACCCTATGGATCACTTACAAGTATATTGTTTAATTTCTAAGCTGATGGGTATTTTTATTTTTACTTTTTGTTGTTGATGTCTAGCTTAATTCTACTATAATTAGGGACCATAATTCAAATGAATTTAGATTTTTGAAGTATGTTGGGAATTTCATTAGGACAAAGATTGATCTAATTTGGTAAGTATTTGGGGTGCACATGAAAAAAAAAAGTGTATTTTGCAGTTGTTGAACCCTGTATTTTACGTATGGCAGCTGTGTCTAGTTTGTTAATTATAGTCTTCCATATCCTTCCTGCTTCTGTTGTCTGTTTATTCTATCAGTTATTGAGAGAAGTTTATTAAAGTCTACCATTATGATTATGGATTCATCTGTTTCTCCTTTTAGTTTTCTCAATTTTTGCTGTATGTATTTTAAAGCTATTATTAGGTACTCACATTTAGGACTGATTTGTTTTTCTGATTTCTAGCAGTGGTTCCTGCTTTAAAGTCTATTTTGTTTGGTATAATATTTCCATGATATATCTTTTTCTATACCCTCACTTCAAATTCTGTTATATTTAAAATGCTATACAGGTCCATCAGGTGTCATTTCATCATCTTCAGGCATCTATCTTTTTCTATTGAAAAGTTAGCACCTTTCTTACAAGCTGAAGAAGTTCCCTTTTTTCTGGTTTTCTGAGTTTTTATAATGAATTTGTGTTGAATTTTGTCAAATGATTTTTTTGCATTTGTAGAGAGAATCATTATTTTTCTCCTTTGTTTTATTAATACAGTGACTTCAGTGGATTTTCTAATGCAAACTTTGTGTTCCTGAAAAGAAATTCCAACTTGTTATTATGTATTATTCTTTCTCTATATTGCTGGGTTTGATTTGCTAATGTTTTCTTAAAAATTTTGTACTATGTACATAAGGGATATTGGTCTTTAATTTTCTTACAAAAACCGTTGATAGGTTTTGACAAGGGTTGTGCTGGCCTCATGAGATGAGAAGCATTTGTCTTCCTCAATTTTTGAAAGAATTTGTACAATTGGTAGTTTTTCATTAATGTTTAATAGAATTCACAAGAGAAGTAATTCGGGCCTGGAGTTTTTAATTATGAATTTAATTTTTAAAATAGATATGGGCTTTTCAGATTTTTGGTTTGTTTTCAAGTCAGTTTAGAAAATGTTTATCTTTCAAGAAAATCACCCATCTCATCTAGTCAGTAAGGTTTATTGGTATAAAGTTGTTTATACTATGCTTTTCTTATTCTTTTTTTTTTTAATACTTTAAGTTCTAGGGTACATGTGCACAATGTGCAGGTTTGTTACATATGCATACATCTGCCATGTTGGCATGCTGTACCCATTAACTCGTCATTTACATTAGGTATATCTCCTAACGCTATCCCTCCCCCTTACCCCCACCCCACGACAGGCCCCGGCATGTGATGTTCCCCACCCTGTGTCCAAGTGTTCTCATTGTTCAATTCCCACCTATGAGTGAGAACATGCGGTATGTGGTTTTCTGTCCTTGCGATAGTTTGCTCAGAATGATGGTTTCCAGCTTCATCCATGTCCCCACAAAGGACATGAACTCGTCCTTTTTTATGGCTGCATAGTATTCCATGGTGTATATGTGCCACATTTTCTTTTTTTTTTTCTTTTTCTTTTTTTTGAGACAGAGTCTCACTCTGTCACCAGGGCTGGAGTGCAGTGGCATGATCTCGGCTCACTGCAACCTCTGTCTCCCTAGTTCAAGCGATTCTCCTGCCTCAGCTTCCCAAATAGCTGGGAATACAGGTGCCTACCACCACAGCCAGCTAATTTTTTTTGTATTTTTAGTAGAGACGGGGTTTCACCATGTTGGCCAGGATGGTCTCGATCTCTTGACCTCGTGATCCGCCTGCCTCAGCTTCCCAAAGTGCTGGGATAACAGGCGTGAGCCACCGCGCCTGGCATGTGCCACATTTTCTTAATCCAGTCTATCATTGTGGACATTTGGGTTGGTTCCAAGTCTTTACTCTTGTGAATAGTGCCACAATAAACATACGTGTGCATGTGTCTTTATAGCAGCATGATTTATAATCCTTTGGGTATATACCCAGTAATGGGATGGCTGGGTCAAATGGTATTTCTAGTTCTAGATCCTTGGGGAATCGCCACACTGTCTTCCACAATGGTTGAACTAGTTTACAGTCCCACCAGCAGTGTAAAAGTGTTCCTATTTCTCCACATCCTCTCCAGCACCTGTTGTTTCCTGACTTTTTTAATGATTGCCTTTCTAACTGGTGTGAGATGGTATCTCATTGTGGTTTTGATTTGCATTTCTCTGATGGCCAGTAATGATTAACATTTTTTCATGTGTCTGTTGGCTGCATAAATGTCTTCTTTTGAGAAGTATCTGTTCATATCCTTCACCTACTTTTTGATGGGGTTGTTTGATTTTTTCTTGTAAATTTATTTAAGTTCTTTGTAGATTCTGGATATTAGCCCTTTGTCAGATGGGTAGATTGCAAAAATTTTCTCCCATTCTGTAGGTTGCCTGTTCACACTGATGGTAGTTTCTTTTGCTGTGCAGAAGCTCTTTAGTTTAATTAGATCCCATTTGTCAATTTTGGCTTTTGTTGCCATTGCTTTTGGTGTTTTAGACATGAAGTACTTGCCCATGCCTATGTCCTGAATGGTATTGCCTAGGTTTTCTTTTAGGGTTTTTATGGTCTTAGGTCTAACAGTTAAGTCTTTAATCCATCTTGAATTAATTTTTGTATAAGGGGTAAGGAAGGGATCCAGTTTCAGCTTTCTACATATGGTTAGCCAGTTTTCCCAGCACCATTTATTAAACAGGGAATCCTTTCCCCATTTCTTGTTTTTGTCAGGTTTGTCAAAGATCAGATGGTTGTAGATGTGTGGTATTATTTCTGAGGGCTCTGTTCTGTTCCATTGGTCTATATATCTGTTTTGGTACCAGTACCATGCTGTTTTGGTTACTGTAGCCTTGTAGTATAGTTTGAAGTCAGATAGTGTGATGCCTCCAGCTTTGTTCTTTTGGCTTAGAATTGTCTTGGCAATGTGAGCTCTTTTTTGGTTCCATATGAACTTCAAAGTAGTTTTTTCCAGTTCTGTGAAGAAAGTCATTGGTAGCTTGATGGGGATGGCATTGAATTTATAAATTACCTCGGGCAGTATGGCCATTTTCACAATATTGTTTCTTCCTATCCGTGAGCATGAAATGTTCTTCCATTTGTTTGTGTCCTCTTTTATTTCGTTGAGCAGTGGTTTGTAGTTCTCCTTGAAGAAGTCTTTCCTATCCCTTGTAAATTGGATTCCTAGGTATTTTATTGTCTTTGAAGCAATTGTGAATGGGAGTTCACTCATGATTTGGCTCTCTGTTTGTTAATGGTGTATAGGGATGCTTGTGATTTTTGCACATTGATTTTGTATCCTGAGACTTTGCTGAAGTTGCTTATCAGCTTAAGGAGATTTTGGGCTGAGACAGTGGGGTTTTCTAAATATATAATCATGTCATCTGCAAACAGGGACAATTTGACTTCCTCTTTTCCTAATAGAATACCCTTTATTTCTTTCTCCTGCCTGATTGCCCTGGCCAGAACTTCCAACACCAAGTTGAATAGGAGTGATGAGAGAGGGCATCCCTGTCTTGTGCCAGTTTTCAAAGGGAATGCTTTGAGTTTTTGCCCATTCAGAATGATATTGGCTGTGGGTTTGTCATAAATAGCTCTTATTATTTTGAGATACATCCCATCAATACCTAATTTATTGAGAGTTTTTAGCATGAAGGGCTGTTCAATTTTGTCAAAGGCCTTTTCTGCATCTATTGAAATAATCATGTGGTTTTTGTCTTTGGTTCTGTTTATATGCTGGATTACGTTTATTGATTTGCATATGTTGAACCAGCCTTGCATCACAGGAATGAAGCCCACTTGATCATGGTGGATAAGGTTTTTGATGTGCTGCTGGATTCAGTTTGCCAGTATTTTATTGACGATTTTTGCATCAGTGTTCATCAGGGATATTGGTCTAAAATTCTCTTTTTTGTTGTGTCTCTGCCAGGCTTTGGTATCAGGATGATGCTGGCCTCATAAAATGAGTTAGGGAGGATTCCCTCTTTTTCTGTTGATTGGAATAGTTTCAGAAGGAATGGTACCAGCTTCTCCTTGTACCTGTGGTGGAATTCGGCTATGAATCCATCTGGTCCTGGACTTTTTTTGGTTGGTAGGCTATTAATTATTGCCTCAATTTCAGAGCCTGTTATTGGTCTATTCAGGGATTCAACTTATTCCTGAATTGGTCTTGGGAGGATGTATGTGTCCAGGAATTTGTCCATTTCTTCTAGATTTTCTAGTTTATTTGCGTAGAGGTGTTTATAGTATTCTCTGATGGTAATTTGTATTTCTGTGGGATCAGTGGTGATATCCCCTTTATCATTTTTTATTGCATCTATTTGATTCTTCTCTCTTTTCTTCTTTATTAGTCTTGCTAGCAGTCTATCAATTTTGTTGATCTTTTAAAAAAACCAGCTCCTGGATTCATGGATTTTTTGAAGGGTTTTTTATGTCTCTATCTCCTTCAATTCTGCTCTGATCTTAGTTATTCCTTGCCTTCTGCTAGCTTTTGAATGTGTTTGCTCTTGCTTCTCTAGTTCTTTTAATTGTGATATTAGGGTGTCAATTTTAGATTTTTCCAGCTTTCTCTTGTGGGCATTTAGTGTTATAAATTTCCCTTTACACACTGCTTTAAATGTGTCCCAGAGATTCTGGTATTTTGTATCTCTGTTCTCATTGGTTTCAAAGAACATCTTTATTTCTGCCTTCATTTCGTTATGTACCCAGTAGTCATTCAGGAGCAGGTTGTTCAGTTTCCATGTAGTTGAGTGGTTTTGAGTGAGTTTCTTAATCCTGAGTTCTAGTTTGATTGCACTGTGGTCTAAGAGACAGTTTGTTATAATTTGGTTCTTTTACATTTGCTGAGGAGTACTTTACTTCCAACTATGTGGTCAATTTTGGAATAAGTGCGATGTGAGCTGAGAAGAATGTATATTCTGTTGATTTGGGGTGGAGAGTTCTGTAGATGTCTATTAGGTCTGCTGGTGCAGAGCTGAGTTTAATTCCTGGATATCCTTGTTAACTGTCTGTCTTGTGGATCTGTCTAATGTTGACAGTGGGGCGTTAAAGTCTCCCATTATTATTGTGTGGGAATCTAAGTCTCTTTGTAGCTCTCTAGGGACTTGCTTTATGAATCTGGGTGCTCCTGTATTGGGTGTATATATATTTAGGATAGTTAGCTCTTCTTGTTGAATTGATCCCTTTACTATTATGTAATGGCCTTCTTTGTCTCTTCTGATCTTTGTTGGTTTAAAGTCTGTTTTATGCAACCCCTGCTATTTTTTGTTTTCCATTTGCTTGGTAGATCTTTCTCCATCCTTTTATTTTGAGCCTATGTGTGTCTCTGCACTTGAGATGGGTCTCCTGAATACAGCACACTGATGGGTCTTGACTCATTATCCAGTTTTCCAGTCTGTGTCTTTTAATTGGAGCATTTAGCCCATTTACATTTAAGGTTAATATTGTTTCATGTGAATTTGATCCTGTCATTATGATGTTAGCTGATTATTTTGCTTGTTAGTTGATGCAGTTTCTTCCTAGCATCGGTGGTCTTTACAACATTGGCATGTCTTTGCAGTGACTGGTACTGGTTGTTCCTTTCCATGTTTAGCACTTCCTTCAGGAGTTCTTGTAAGGCAAACCTGGTGGTGACAGAATCTCTCAGCATTCACTTGTCTGTAAAGGATTTTATTTCTCCTTCACTTATGAAGCTTAGTTTGGCTGGATATGAAATTCTGGGTTGAAAATTCTTTTCTTTAAGAATGTTGAATATTGGCCCCCACTCTCTTCTGGCTTGTAGAGTTTCTGCCAAGAGATCCACTGTTAGTCTGATGTGCTTCCCTTTGTGGGTAACCCGACCTTTCTCTCTGGCTGCCCTTAACATTTTTTCCTTCATTTCAACTTTGGTGAATCTGACAATTATGTGTCTTGTAGTTGCTCTTCTCGAGGAGTATCTTTTTGTCATTCTCTGTATTTCCTGAATTTGAATGTTGGCCTGCCTTGCTAGGTTGGGGAAGTTCTCCTGGATAGTATCTTGAAGAGTGTTTTCCAACTTGGTTCCATTATCCCTGTCACTTTCAGGTACACCAATCAGATGTAGATTTGGTCTTTTCACATAGTCCCATATTTCTTGGAGGCTTTGTTTGTTTCTTTTTACTCTTTTCTCTCTAAACTTCTCTTCTCACTTCATTTCATTCATTTGATCTTCAATCACTGATACCCTTTCTTCCAGTTGATCAAATCGGCTGCTGAAGCTTGTGCATGCATCACGTAGTTCTCATGCCATGGTTTTCAACTCCATCTGGTCATTTAAGGTCTTCTCTACACTGTTTATTCTAGTTAGCCATTCGTCTAATCTTTTTTCAAGGTTTTTAGCTTTTTTGTGATGGGTTCAGACATCCTCCTTTAGCTTGGAGAAATTTGTTGTTACCAATCGTCTGAAGCCTTCTCTCGTCAAAATCATTCTCCATCTAGCTTTGTCTGTTGCTGGCAAGGAGCTATATTCCTCTGGAGGAGAAGAGGTGCTCTGATTTTTAGAATTTTCAGCTTTTCTGCTCTGGTTTCTCCCTGTCTTTGTGGTTTTATCTACCTTTGGTCTTTGATGATGGTGACATACAGATGGGATTTTCATGTGGATATCCTTTCTGTTTGTTAGTTTTCCTTCTAACACTTAGGACCCTCAGCTGCAGGTCTGTTGGAGTTTGCTGGACGTCCACTCCAGACCCTGTTTGCCTGGGTATCACCAGCAGATGCTGCAGAACAGCAAATATTGCAGAAAGGCAAATGTTGCTGTCTGATCGTTCCTCTGGAAGCTTCATCGCAGAGGGGCACCCGGCTGTTTGAGGTGTCAGTTGGCCCCTACTGGGAGGTGTCTCCCAGTTAGGCTACTCGGGGGTCAGGGACCCACTTGAGGAGGCAGTCTATCTGTTCTCAGATCTCAAACTCCGTGCTGGGAGAACCACTACTCTCTTCAAAGCTGTCAGACAGGGACATTTAAGTCTGCAGAAGTTTCTGCTGCCTTTTTGTTCAGCTATGCCCTGCCCCCAGCGGTGGAGTCTACAGAGGCAGGCAGGCCTCCTTGAGCTGCAGTGGGCTCCACCTGGTTTGAGCTTCCCAGCTGCTTTGTTTACCTACTCAAGCCTCAGCAATGGCGGGTGCCCCTCCCCCAGCCTCGCTGCTGCCTTGCAGTTTGATCTCAGACTGCTCTGCTAGCAATGAGCGAGGCTCCATGGGCGTGGGACCCTCTGAGCCAGGTGCGGGATATTATCTCCTGGGGTGCCGTTTGCTAAGACCGTTGGAAAAGCACAGTATTATTAGGGTGGGAGTGACCCAATTTTCCAGGTGCCGTCTGTCTAGGCTTCGCTTGGCTAGGAAAGGGAATTCCCCAACCCCTTGCGCTTCCCGGGTGAGGCAATGCATCGCCCTGCTTTGGCTCTGCACCCACTGTCCGACAAGCCCCAGTGAGATGAACCCAGTACCTCAGTTGGAAATGCAGAAATCACCTGTCTTCTGCGTCACTCACGCTGGGAGTTGTAGACTGGAGCTGTTCCTATTCAGCCATCTTGGAACCTCTCATTCTTTTAATGCCTGTAGCATCTGTAGTGAGAACCTTTCTTTCCTGATTTTTAAAATTTGTTTGTTTAATCAAACTAGCTACAGGTGTGTCAATTTTATTGTTCATTTAAAAAACTCAGTTTTTGGCTTCATTGATTTCATTTTTCTCAAATTTATGTTTTATATTTCATTTATGTCTGTTTTTAAATTATTTCCTTTCTTGTATTTACTTTTTTAAAACATAGAGATATATAATTCACATAACATAAAATGTCTTATCACATGAAATTCACCCTTTTAAAGTATACAGTGCAGTGGTTTTAGTATATTCACAAAGCTTTGAATCTTCACCCTGTTCAATTCTAAAATATTTCAGTCTCTAAAAGGGAATCTCATATCTATAACAGTCACTTCCCATTTTCCACTCCCCTAGCCCCTAACAACTGCTAATCTACTTTCTGTCTAAGTGGATTTGGCCATTTTGGATATTTCATATGAATGGAATCATAAAATACGTGGCCTTTTGTGTCTGGCTTTTTTCACTTAGCATATTGTTTTCAAGGTTCATTCATGTTGTCGCACATATGAGCATTTCATTACTCTTTATGAAGGGACAATAATTCTGTTGTATGGATATACCATGTTTTGTTTATCCATTCATCAATCAATGGACATTTGTGTTGTTTCCACTTTTTGGCTATTATGAATAATGCTGCAATAAACATTCATGTGCAAGTTTTTGTGTGGACATATGTTTTCAGTTATCTTGAATATATGCCTAGCAGTGGAATTGCTGGGTCATCTGGTAACTCTGTTTAACTTTTGGAGAAACTGCCAAATTGTTTTTCCAAGCTTCTGTACCATTTTACATTCCTGCCAGCAAAGTATTTCAACACTGATTTCTCCATCTCCTCACCAACACTTATTGTCTATTATTGTGATTATAGCCATCTAGGAGTGTGAAGTAGTATCTCATTGTGATTTTTATTTGTAGTTCCTTAATAATTAATGATATCAAGTATATTTTTATGTACTTACTGGCCATTTGCATATCAGGATCATTCTCTTTTGATTACCTTTTCCCTGTGAGTTTAAATCATGTTTTTCTATTGCTTCATATATTGGATAATATTAGATTGCACCTGAGTATTGTGTATCCCTTGTAGAAAATGTAGATTCAGTTATGCTCTCCCAAAGAGTTTTGATGTTTCAATTTTATTAGTCAGTAACCTTGTCTGAACCCAAAATAAGCAACAAGTGAAGTCTCATTTTAGTTGTTTTATCCTTAGATAGGCTGCTTCGAATCTTCCTCATATATATGGGATTCAGAGGTCAGCTAGATATTTGGGGACCATTTATACACAAAATTTGAGGCTCTTCTCTCTAACTCTCTTATCTGATATTTTCCCCCATCACTTTACAGCTGTTATAGTTGCCCTGAATTCTAACCTTGAACAAATAAGACTGTAGGTTTCTAACTTTTTTTGAATGTGGCACCAGCTGAGGCTGTAAAACAATGGGAAACTCATTCTTCCAAGTGTCGGCACCCCCTTCGCTAGCTCTCTACTTGCTTTTTGTCCATTCACTGACTTCTAGTAGTTGTTTTTTAAAATATTTTGTCCAGAATTTATAGTCATTATGTGAGGTAGGGTTGGTCTGATAGTAACTGTTTAGCCATTACCAGAAACAGAGCCTCTCTGTTGATTTTTGTTAACTTGTTTCCTCAGTGGTATAGACATTTCCTCCCAACAGCTATTCTACTGGTAGTTGCCTTTAAATTTCTTGTAAATATTTATCAGAAATATTTTATTTTTCTTATTATAAATTATTTTAAAATATCTATGATTTCCTTGGAATACAAGACAACTCTTTACTGTTGGTGGATGATATTACTCTTCATTCTTTGAATTCAAATATGTCAGTTTATCAAATTATTTCTGTGGATTTCTATCTGTTTTCCTCCCATAGATTTAATTACTCTAGGAATAATGATTTTAGTGTACTTGGATGCCTTTTGGAAACATAGCAAACTTATTTCACACATAATTTTATAAACAATTATATTTGCTAGAAACCAAAGGAAGAGTTTTGGGTATTACATAGAATTAATTATATGAAAAGTATAAATATTATATATGGCTATTTGTAAGTAAGTTTGGAGTTTTTTAATATCCTTAGTGTAGTCTTCTAATAGCACAAGGAGTGAATGTATAAATTATCTTCTTTTGGGGCCACTGTGACTAAGGGGTTAAGAAGCATTCCTGTTTCCTTCCAAGTTCTGTTCTAGTAGGAACTACTCATTTCCTACCTTTAAGTGTCTTCATTGAACTTGAAAAAGTACCAGGGTGGATTTGTGGTTTGATCTTAAATAGAATATACAAATAACTGTCCATGCATTTAAAAAATTTATAAAATACATAATTTCTCATTTCCTTTCCACTTGCCTTTAGGGTTCCATTACCTTCAAATGATGATGAAGATGATGATAAAGAGAAAATGCAGTGGGACAACAATGTTAAATCAAAGACGTTACCTGATATTCCCTCTTCAGGATCAACAACACAACCTTTATCAACTCAGGATAATTTGGAAGTGTTATTTCTTAAAGAAAATAATCAAAATGTATATGGTTTAGATGATTCAGAACATATTTCTTCTATAGTTGATGTACCTCCCAGAGGTGAGATTGTTTTAAAAATTCATTTTGAATATTTGTATTATTTACATTCATCCAGTATTCTTCCTGAGGGCAATTATGTGTAACAGTTAATAAGTTAGCTCTCTTATGTTACAGATTTGCTAACTTCTGCCATTTAAAACTGCTGGTGATAGATTTAATTTTAAAGTAAATATGCTGACAAACATCAGATCAGATCCACAGTGGCCTAATACTGTTACTCTGGAAGAAGTGTTTACAAATAAAGGGACCTAATGAGCTTTTCTTGGTATCTTAGCTTATGATTTGAAAGATACCATATATTTACTTAGTTTTACCCTCTTTTTTTGTAGATATGAAAATTGGGGTCTAGATAGATATAGAGACTCTTTTAAGATCATCACCAATTAGTGGTAAAGCAAAAACTTGAGCCTGGGTAATGGTTGAGCAAGAAAAAAGATGGCATTTACATTATATTTACATAGTATTCCTAAATGATAATCTGTGGTGTAGTCTGGTGCTTACAGATTTGCCATAGATTTTCAGACTGGGATATGGAACCATAACAATTTTGAATTTAGAGGTTAGAATTGTTTTTCCTTTCTGAAAATGTGTGTGTGTGTGTGTGTGTGTATGTGTGTGTATGTACATGTATATAATATATACACACACATATATACATATATACACATGTATATATGGTATACACATAATGTATACAGTATATGTATATACGTGTATATATATTTACACACATACATATATTAATATATGTATATATAATTTATATAAATTTTAGCTGCCTGTTGATAGTCTTTGATAGTAATCCTTTTCCGAGTTACCACTATTATTTGGGTTCATTTGCTGGCCTCCTTCCACTCTAGAAATGTATGCTAATGGCTCTACTGTTGGCTGTACTCCACTCTACTGTTGGGGCTGAGGCAGAATTCTCAGTATATATTTTCTATAGATACAAATGTAAAATGTGATTTAGGAGTACTCATCATTTCTAACTTATTTTCTTATAAGCATAGATTCTTAGTAATATTAGGATCTGAGCAGAACACATTGTCAGAAATTATATCTGTGAAACAGCTTGATTTCTAATCTAATTTATTTAAAGTAACTTATTACTTATTTCATTACTTATTTCTGAGTTTTGTTTTCCTTTTCTTAATAGAAAGCCATTCCCACTCAGACCAAAGTTCTAAGAGTTCTCTAACGAGTGAGATGAGAAATGCCCAATCTATTGGCCACAGATGGGAGAAACCATCTCCTAGTAATGTGACTGAAAGGAAGAAGCGTGGGTCATCTTGGGAATCAAATAATCTTTCTGCAGACACTCCCTGTGCAACAGTTTTAGATCAACAACACATTTCAAGTCCAGAATTAAATTGCAATGATGAGATAAATGGTCATACTAATGAAACAAATACTGAAATGCAAAGAAATAAACAGGATCTTCCTGGCTTATCTTCTGAGTCTGCCAGAGAACCTAATGCAGAGTGCATGAATCAAGTTGAGGATAATGATGACTTTCAATTGCAGAAAACTGTGTATGATGCTGACATGGATTTAACTGCTAGTGAAGTCAGCAAAATTGTCACAGTTTCAACAGGCATTAAAAAGAAAAGTAAAAAAACAAATGAACATGGAATGAAAACTTTCAGAAAAGTGAAAGATTCAAGCTCTGAAAAAAAGAGAGAAAGATCAAAGAGACAGTTTAAAAATAGTTTAGATGTGGATATCGGGGAAAAGATTGAAAAGAGGCCAGAAAGATCTGATGTCCTGGATGGCAAAAGGGATGCTGAAGATCCTGGTTTTATTTTCAATAATGAACAGCTGGCTCAGGTGAATGAACTGAAGAAAATGACCCTTCAAACTGGCTTTGAACAAGGTGAAAGAGAAAACATACCATGTAATAAAAAGAAGAAAAGAATAACAAATGAGCAAGAGGAAACATACTCTTTATCCCAAAGTTCAGATAAATTTCACCAGGAGAGTAAACTTGATAAGGGTCAGAATTCCCTAACTTGTAATAAAAGTAAAGCTTCTAGACAGACATTTGTGATTCACAAATTAGAAAAAGATAACTTACTGCCAAACCAAAAGGATAAAGTAACCATTTATGAAAACCTAGATGTCACAAATGAATTTCAAACAGTCAGTCTTTCCACCAAAGATAATGGAAATTTATGTGATTATGGGACCCACAATATATTGGATTCGAAAACGTATGTCACTGATATTCAACCTTCTGAGCAAAATGAATCAAACATTAATAAGCTTAGAAAGAAAGTAAACCGGAAGACAGAAATAATTTCTGGAATGAACCACATGTATGAGGATAATGATAAAGATGTGGTGCATGGCCTAAAAAAAGATAATTTTTTTTCCGAAACCCAAGAGGATAAAGAACCTATCTCTGAAAACATAGAAGTTTCCAAAGAGCTTCAAATCCCAGCTCTTTCTACCGGAGATAATGAAAATCAATGTGACTATAGGACCCAGAATGTGTTGGGTTTGCAAAAGCAGATCACCAATATGTACCCCGTTCAGCAAAATGAATCAAAAGTTAATAAGAAGCTTCGGCAGAAAGTAAATCGGAAGACAGAAATAATTTCTGAAGTGAATCATTTAGATAATGAAAAAAGTATAGAATACACAGTTAAAAGTCACTCACTCTTTTTAACTCAAAAAGATAAGGAAATCATCCCTGGAAACCTAGAAGACCCAAGTGAGTTTGAAACACCTACTGTTTCTACCAAAGATAGTGGAAACCTGTATGATTCTGAGATTCAAAATGTTTTGGGGGTGAAACATGTCCATGATAGGCAACCTGCTTGTCAAAATGATTCAAAAATAGGTAAGAAGCTTCGACTAAATGTATCTCAAAAGTCGGAAATAATTCCTGAAACCAATCAAATATATGAGAATGATGACAAAGGTGTACATGACCTAGAAAAAGATAACTTCTTTTCTCTAACCCCAAAGGACAAAGAAACAATTTCTGAAAATCTACAAGTCACAAATGAATTTCAAACAGTTGATCTTCCCATCAAAGATAATGGAAATTTATGTGATTATGACACCCAGAGTATATTGGATTTGAAAAAGTATGTTACTGATAGGAAATCTGTTGAGCAAAATGAATCAAAAATAAATAAGAAGCTCAGGAATAAAGTGAACTGGAACACAGAAATAATTTCTGAAGTGAACCAGATATATGAGGATAATGATAAAGATGTACATGTCCAAGAAAGCTATACAAAAGATCTTGATTTTAAAGTAAATAAATCTAAACAAAAACCTAAATGCCAAGACATTATCAATGAACACTATATGGAAATCAACAGTAATGAAAAGGAAAGTTGTGATCAAATTTCAGATTCCTACAAAGTAGTTAAAAAGTGTAAGAAAGAATCATCATGCAAGGCAAAGAACATTTTGACAAAAGGTAAGAACAAACTTGCTTCACAGTTAACAGAATCTTCACAGACATCTGTCTCCTTAGAATCTGATTTAAAACATATTACTAGTGAAGCAGATTCTGATCCAGGAAACCCGGTTGAACTATGTAAGACTCAGAAGCAAAGCACTACCACTTTGAATAAAAAAGGAGATACCCCTTTTGTGGAAGAAATAAAAGAAGGAGAATGTCAAGTTAAAAAGGTAAATAAAATGACATCTAAGTCAAAGAAAAGGAAGACCTCCATAGATCCTTCTCCAGAGAGCCATGAAGTAATGGAAAGAATACTTGACAGCATTCAGGGAAAGTCTACTGCATCTGAACAAGCTGATAAGGAAAACAATTTGGAGAATGAGAAAATGGTCAAAAATAAGCCAGACTTTTACACAAAGGCATTTAAATCTTTGTCTGAGATATATTCACCCAACATACAAGATTCTTCCTTTCACAGTGTTCGTGAAGGTTTAGTACCTTTGAACATTTCTTCTAGTAAAAATGTGATAATAAAAGAAAATTTTGCTTTGGAGTGCTCACCAGCCTTTCAAGTAAGTGATGATGAGCATGAGAAAATGAACGAGATGAAATTTAAAGTCAACCGGAGAACCCAAAAGTCAGGAATAGGTAGGTTAATAACCATTATGAAATGATAAAGCTTTAGAAGTGTTTTGGTTTTTGTTTTTGTTTTTTACTTAGCCAATGAAGTATTTTCTAAGTGGTATTTTTACGGAATTTAAAAACAATGTATAACTGAGTACATGATCCATAGAAATAGCATGAGGAATAAAGAAAGTTTCATACTTTGGGAAATAACAGTGAGAGTATCTTGGACATTTACAGCTACAAATGGATTTGGCCTTTACCACAAACTTGCCTAATAAAGACCTTAGGCAAATAATTTCCTTTTTCATACATTTGAAGAAAATTGAATGTTTTAAATGTATATAATAATGAATTGTACTGGTTTTTATTTTACTGAAGATAGTTGCACTTTTCTTGAGGGTGAGAGACTTCCCCCATTCAACAACATATATTTAATGTGATCAAACCCTTCTAGATATTTTAGAGGATTGAAAAATAAACAGTACCAACCCCCTTTCCTCAGATTCCATGCATGTAACAAACATGGTGAAATGGAATAAATGATTCTTTAAGCACATGTATTATGCTAAGGGATATAATGGGGCATAATTTTGACTAGAGGAATCTTCAAAAGCATCCTTAAATAGGTAGCATTTTAGGCCCTAAAGGATAAGTCAGATTTTTACCTGTAGTATTTACTTTTTATTTTTTCCCAGTTATTAAAACAGTACTCATTGCAGAAAATCAAAAGTAGAAAGTCAAAAAGGGAAGGGAAAATAATCACGTGGGAGAACTTTAGTCCATTTACCATGTGCATGCAGACCCAAATCTATGGAATTTTAAATATATATTTGAAGTCACACTATATATAACATTACTTATCTCATTTTTTTCCTTAACAGTGAATCCTAAAGTTCTTTTGCCATTAGAAATTTTGTAATATTAAACATTCCTATACCAATTAAAAATTTTTACTGGGAGCCTATTATTTCAATATATGTGTGTAGATCCCTAAGGTTTTGGTGGGTAAGTCAATTCCAGGTAAAGGCACACCAAAGCAAAAGAATTACAAAGGTCTAGAGTTGCAGGATTTGTTAGAGGACTGGTGAGACATTTTTTATCTGCTCCTCATGGTGCCTTTCACAGAGTGAGTGATCAGTGGCATATATGTTGAATGAATGTTCTGTAATTTGTGTGCTTTCATGAAAAGAGTTGGACTAGGATGAACTTTTGGGACCCATATGTGATTTCAGAATAAAAAAGTTGCCGGCTACTCTGACAGTTTGTTTCAAATGTTAGTCTCTTTCCTCTCAAAATTGAATCAAGATTTAAAATTTGCTGCAGGGATTTGCAAACCACTATATAGCTCATATCTATTTGTATCTCTATATACTTTTAAAAATATTTGTGAAAAATCATATTCTTTTCAGGTGATAGACCATTACAGGACTTGACAAATACCAGTTTTGTTTCAAATAACACTGCTGAATCTGAAAATAAGTCAGAAGATCTATCTTCAGAACGGACAAGCAGAAGAAGAAGGTGTGCTCCTTTCCATTTTAAAGAGCCAAGCCTCAGAGAGTAGGTATTTCAAGTGATTTTAGTATGCCATTATAAAATATATCCTTAAAAAATGTTCTGCCTGAATTAGTATTTGAGCACTTCTGATAATTCAATAAAACGTATATTATTGATATGTAACAACCACAGTATGATTTGGGTAAGATTTGAAGAAATATGTACTTTGAACAGGCTATTTTTGGGGGATTGGAGGATTGTCTGGATTTAAATTGATTTACTTTTGGTTAGTTCCTAGTTCTACTACTGTCATATTTTAAATTGTAACCTGATAATTATAATTTTTAAAATTCGTGGCCTGTGATTTGCAAGCTATTTTTGTTACCCCATTTGTTTATTTCCTACCTTTTTCCCTAGAAGTCAAAGTGGTTTATGTGTCCTTTACTCTCAAAAGAACAGTCCTTTCTCTTTATTTTTGTAAATTTCAAACATACCCCAACAAAGAGAATAGTGCCCTCCTCCAATTTATCCATTCCTCAGGTTCAACAGTTATCAACACTGTCATATTTGCTTCATCTATCCTTTTTGTTGTATTTTAGAGTCTCAAATATTGAGTCATTTAATTCTGAAAACACTTCTATATATCTCTCTCTAAAAAATAAGAACTTAAATTTCTTAGCAAAACTAGACAACAGTGATCACATCTAACAAAAAAGAATGATTTTCATGGGTATTTTAAAACAATAACCAGCAGATGGCAGTAATATAAGGGAGGGTAAAAGAAAATTAAAAGTGAAATTAAGGACCAAGGGGCCTTTCTTTTTTTCTTTTCTTTTCTTTTTTCTTTTCTTTCTTTCTTTCTTTTTCTTTCTTTTTCTTTCTTTTTTCTTTTTTTTTCTTTTTTTAACAGCTATTGAGATACAGTTCACACAATTTAAACTGTACAATTTAGGCCAGACATGGTGGCTCACACCTGTAATCCCAGCACTGTGGGAGGCTGAGGCAGGTGGATCACTTGAGGCCAGGAGTTCAAGACCAGTCTGGCCCCTATCTCTACTAAAAATGCAAAAAGTAGCCAGGCATGGTGGTGCGTGCCTATAGTCCCAGCTGCTCGGGAGGCTGAGGCAGGAGAATCACCTTGAACCCAGAGGCAGATGTTGCAGTGAACTGAGATTATACCACAGCACTCCAACCTGGGTGACAGAGTGAGACTCTGTCTCAAAAAAGAAAAAAAAAAAGTGTGCAATATTCTAGTTTTTAGTATATTCATAGATATGTGCAACCATTACCAGAGTCAATTTTACAACATTTCTTTACTTAAAAAGAAACCCTGTACCCTTTAATTATCTCTTTCCTATCCCCCAATTCTAGGCAACCACTAATCAACTTCTTGTCTCTCTAGATTTCCCTGTTCTAGACATTTCAAATGAATGGAATAATAGAATATGTGGTATTTGCAACTGGCTTCTTTCACCCAGCATGTTTTAAAGTTTCTTTCATACTGTAGCATGTATCAGTATTTCATTCATTTTTATGACTGAATAATATTCCATTGTGTAGATACCACATTTTGTTCATCCATTTGTGCTTTGATGGACAATTGGGTTGTTTTCATCTTTTGGCTGTTATGAATATGCTACTATGAACATTCGTTTGCAAGGTTTTGTGTGTAAAGTTTTTTTTTTTTTTTTTTCTTGGATATATCCCTAGAAGTGGAATTGCTGAGTCTGTGTAATTAATTGTTTGAGGAACTGCCAAGCTGTTTCCAAAACTGCTGTACCATTTTACATGCTTACCAACAATGATGATTTAAAAAAATTTCTCCTTATCCTTACCAATACTTGTTTTTCTATGACTTTGGTTCTAGCCATTGTAGTGGGTTTGAAGTGATATTGCATGGTGGTTTTGATTTGCAATGCCCTGATAACTAATGATGTTGAGTGTCTTTTCATGTGCTTACTCGCCATCTGTATATCTTCCTGGAGAAATGCCTGTTAAGATCCTATGTCCATTTTTCAGTTGGGTCATTTGCCTTTTAATGAGTTGTAAGTTAAACTTTTTATTTTGAACTAATTTTAGACTAATGGTAAAGTTGTAAAAATAATACAAAGGTTTCCCATATGGTCCTCTCCCAGCATTCCTTAATTTTAATGTCTTATGTGCCCAGTAAAATTATCAAAACTAAAAAATTAGCATTGGTACAATACCGTTAACAAACTATAGACTTTCACTAACATCACTTTCTGTTTCAGAATTCTATCTGGAGTCCCACATTGCATTTAGTTGTTGTTTTTCCTAAGCATCCTCTAACCTATGACAGTTTCTCAGTCTTGTCTTTTTTTCTGCCTTGGAACCTTTGAAGACTACTGGTCAGTTTATTTTGTAGAATATCTCTTGGGTTGGGTTTGTCTGATGTTTTTTCATGATTGCAATGCAGTTATGCTTTTTTGGCAAATATTTCACAGAAATTATATGTCCTTCTTGCCTCATTTCAAGGCTTCATGATATCAGCGTGTTTCATTACTGTCATGTTAGCCTTGATTCCTTGGTTAAGGTGGTATCTGCTGGGTTTCTTACTGTGAAGTCACAATCTTTTCCTCTGTTGTTAATGAACATGGAAGGGAGATACTTTGAGTCTATATATTCCATTTCTCAAACTTTCACGCACTAATTTTAGCATCCATTGGTGGATCTTGCCTGCAACAGTTACTACTATGGGTACTATTAGTAATGATTTTTGATTTCTCCCTTTCCTTCTACATTAATTGGAATCCATCTGTAAGGAAGAGTTGTCTTTTCTCCCTCTATTTATATATCTCTTTTGTTCTATAGATGAAAGTCCAATACCATCAATATTTATCTGGTTGCTCAAGTTATTCCAACTTTGACCACTAAGAGTTCCTTCAGGTTGGCTTCCATGTCCTTCTGACATGACTTCGTACTATTTGGAGCACTTTCTTACTTTCTGACACACAGGATGTTCCGGGCTCATCCTAGTGAGAAGTGCCAGAATCAGGCACTTCTTTGAGAAGCCTGGTTCCCTTAATTAGAGAATTTTGCTTAGAAACCAAGATCTGAGCACTAAGTATGCTCATTGCTTATATTGTGTTGTATTAGTTATCTATTACTGCACAACAATATTCCCATAAACCTATGGCTTAAAGTAGCAATCTGGACACAGCTTAATTGGGTGCTCTGCTTAGGGTCTGACAAAGCTGCACTAAAGGTGTCATCCAGGCTGGTTCTCATCTGGAGGCTATACTGGGGAAGAATCTGCTTTCAACTTACACAGGTTGTTGGCAGAATTTGTTTCCTTGTGGTTCTGGACAGAGGGCCTCATCTTCTTGGTGTTGACTAGAGGCTGTCCTTAGCTTCTTGCCACATGGCCTCCTTTCCAGCATGGCCACTTACTTCAAAGCCAGCTATGGAGAATCTCCAGAGCAAGTCCTCTAGCAAGATAGAGTCTTATGTAACAAAATGTCATCTCAGAAGTGAGACGTCTCATCACCTTTGCCAGTGGTCTCCTTGTTTATTGTAGAGGATCTATAGTATGTTTTAATGTCTGGTAGGGCTAGTATCCTCTCATGGTTTTTCTTTTTCATTGTTTCCCTCACTGTTCTTGAATGTTTGTTGTTCCAAAGGAACCTTAGGATGGTATTGACTTGTCTGGCTCGGAGTTTCATAACCTTAGCACTGTTGACATTTGGGGCTAGATATTTCTCTTTTATGGGAGGCTATCCTGTGTATTGTAGGATGTTTAGTGGTATCCCTGACCTCCATCCACTAGATGTCAGTAGCACCCTCACATTTATAACAACCAAAATTATGTCTCCAGATGTTGCAAAATTTCAATTGGGAGGTAAAATCATCCTGAGTTGAAAACCACTAGTCTGCAAGTATTTAGTTTTCTTTCTTGCTATTATATACAGACATGTAACTGATGCCCAATGTTGTTCATATATATGAAAGCCGTTGAATTCTGTGTCATTTTATATCTTGCTACTTACTGAACTCTGTTATTCTCTTATCTCACTGATTGTCTTGAGTTCTCCAGGTATAGTATGATATCATCTGAAAATAGAGATAGTTTTACCTCATTACCCCTTTGTATGCCTTTTATTGTTTTTCTATTAGCATTGGCTAATAACTCAGGTACAATGTTAAAATAGTAGCAGGAATAGTAGGCATGCTTGCCTTGTTCCTGACTTTAGTAGAAATACTTCTGTTGAAGTATTTTTGTCTCTCCATTAAACAAGATACTTGCTTTAAGATTAAGATATGTACATAATTTACTAAGAAAATGCCCCTTGATGCCTATTGAGTGTTTTTATCATGAATGATTGTTGAATTTTGTCAAAGGTTTGTTCAGCATTTATGAAGATAATCATACACTTTATTTCCTTACATGCATTAACATGGCATCTGTTGATGAGTTTTCTAGTACCAAACTCACCTTGCTTTCCTGGAATAAATCTCACTTTGTCATGGAGTATGTTTTTCATAATGTGATGTTGAATTGAGTTCGCCAAAATATTGTTTAGAATTTTTATGTCAACATTCATAATTGATGTGAGTCTATAGTTATCCATCTTTGAGTTGTCTTTATCTGGCCTAGGTATCATATTAAGGGAATCAAGAAAGGTCACTGTCTTGGTTCCTTTAATGAAATAATTTATATTTCATTATAATTTATAGTACATTATAATTTATGTTTATAATTATTTGTATGTTATATACTTATATAATTTTAGAACATTGGGACTCTGGTTTTTGGAAGTTTGTTAGCATCCCCCTCTGAAACCATCTAGACCTAGTATTGTTTTGTGTGGGATAGTTCCTTAATAATGTTGACTATTTTTTGTGTGTGTGAAAATTAGTCTGTTTAAGCTGTTTTGCTCTAATGGGGTCAATTTTTATTTGTTTTTTTTTTTCATTATTTGTATTATATTTCCATAGGAAATTATCCATTTCATCTAAGTTTTCACATTTATTTGCATAAAAGTCTGCAAATTATCTTTTATGAATTAGACATGTAAATTAATTTTAAATTTTTTTCCCATAGTTATTTTACCTATATCATTTATCATTTTTTGTGTGTGTTCTTTTTCTCTTTTTCTTGATCAAATTAGGTAGTAGTTTATTTATTAACTTTTCCAAAAAATCAGGACTTTGATTTACTAATTGGAACTATTTTTCTGTTCTCTACCTCACTGATTTCTGCTTCATATTTATTATCTCCTTCTTTGTGTTTTCTTTGATTTACTTTATTATTGTTGTTTTCTTATTTCCATTTATTATTTTTATTCTTTCATTTATATAGATAACAGTGTTTTATGGCCAGGCACAGTGGCTCACACCTGTAATCCCAACACTTAATAGCCAGGCATGTTGGCATGTGCTTGTAGTCAGTCCCAGCTGCTACTAGAGAGGCTGAGGTGGGAGGATAGTTTGGGCCTGGTAGGTTGAGGCTGCAGTGAGCCATGATTGTGCCACTGCACAGAGAAAGATCCTGACTCAAAAAATTAAAAATAAAAATAAATAAATAGAACACAAAAAACAAATTTTAAAAATAAGTGTCTCTTGCAATCAGTTTTTCTTTGATCAGTGCTTTCAATGTATCTTGATTCTGATACATAGTGTTTTCAATGTGGTTTTTAAGTTTCTCCTTTTCTTCAGGAGTTATTAGGAGGTTTTAAAAATTCCAGGTAGATGAACCTTTCTGGTTTTTTGTTTTTATTTGTAAATCTAGTTTTATTGCATTTTGGTCAGAAATTATTTATCGTAATATTTCTGCTTTATGGAAATTGCCAGTATTTTCTTTGTGACTTACTATAGGATCAGCATTTATAACTGTGCTGTGAGTGCTTGCGAAAAATGTGTATTCTCTATAATCAGGATCTAAAGTTTGATATATATCCATAGACTGACTGTATTTATTGTGTTGCTTAGATCTTCTCTTTACTTATTTTTTGTAAATAAATGATCTGTTTTGTACTAAGGTTATACTAAGAGTCGTATATTAAAATGTATTGTGTCCTGTGTTTCCATGTATCTCCTGTAGTTTTTGCTTCAGAAAGGTGGTTCCTCTGCTTTTTGCTATGTAAATATCATAATTATTACCTATTCATTTTGGATTGTGGGCTTTTTTATATTAAAAGTGTCCTCATTTGTCATGTTCAGTGTTCTGGACTAAAGACTTAGTCTTTAAGAGATAAAGACTTTAAAAACATATTTATGTGACCTTCCTGATATCTCCTACCACTCATATCTTCAGTACCTATGATGATCATTCCATAATAGCAAGCAGCTTTAATTAGGATCTACTTTCATAGGAGCTACTAGAAGCTGTGATATACCTAGTGCATACCATTTCCAATCCAAAAAGGAAGGAAGGAAAAAATGTGGCAACTGGGTGGTCATCACTCAGAATTTATAATGAATGTTGTGACTTTTGCTTTTAAAAGTTTACCAGCTAAGCTGTATAGCAAATCATCTGCATGCACTGTACATCTAAACTAAAATAGAACATTATTTCCTTACAGTATTTTGCTGTGTTTTATTTAGAGTAGGTACTTCTTTTGACAGGATTAATTAAACTATCTAATTACCCAAGGCAGTGGTATCACACTGGCTCTGGAGAGGAGTCCAAAGGAGTGAAAGAGACCTTTCCACCTAATCTTGTATACCTTTTTAATTTGGGACCATGTCTTTGTATTTCATCTAAAAACCATACTTACACACATGCATGTAAAATATAAATAAACTCTATATCTTGAAACATGATGTATTAGGTGCATGAATCCACCCTCTTACTGAAAAAATAAAATTATTGGGTAAAATACTAAAAAACGTACCTTGAATGCATTTCTTAGCTAATGACTATTAGCTAACCAATGTTTCTTTTAGTAGGAAACTAAGAAAAGCTCAGATCAAAGATCAAATGAGAGCAGGAACTCAGAGGGGAACTGACCTTATCCTGAAGATATTTGTCTAACTAGGTGAACCTAAACATTTCATTCACAGCCCTATGGGGCTAGGGACAGAAGACAAATCCTAGGGTTTATCCAAAATAAAGAGGCTGTTAGATCTTCTTCCACAAAGTTGATCTACTTTCTCAGTAGAAGAGCAAACTAAAAATAACCTCCCCACTAGCTTGCTCAGCCCCAGGGAATAACTTGGGTGCTGAATTAAGGAGGAAAAAAATCTTTCCCTAGAATTCATAACCAAAATACAGCCTTTATTAGATTATAGCTGGAATTCACAATATTTCAAAGGCACAAAAAAATTGAAGCTGAGGATTGAGTATAATTAGTGCATGAACTGTAGTGCCCTGTTGTCTATTAGAAGCAAATATTTTGTAGGGAGTTGTCCATCTCACACCTCAACATGTTTTTTGCACAGCCAAAGTTCCAAGGAAAATGAAGGGCTAGCTCATAGTTAAGAAAAACACTGCATACACAGGGGAACAAGGTATCAGCAGAAACAGCAAATCAGACACAGAATATAAAATGCTTAATGTTTAAATAAAGGAGAGGCTTGAAAATGAATGAAGATATTGAGTGGAAAAGGTAAGTCACAGAAAAACACCTACAGTACGATTCCATTGATATAAAGATATCTATTAAACATAGATAAAACCAAACATACTTTTTAGGAGAGCAATACACAAGTGCTTAAAACAAAAACCGTAAAGAAGGAGTGATAATACAATTCAGGATAGTGGTCCCTTTTTCGGGGAGGAGAGGGATGTGATCAGAAAGGGGCACACTGGAGGTGTGGTAATATTTTGTTTCTTAACTTGGGTGTAGGAACATGAGCACTTACTTTGTTTTTAAATTGTATATTTTCACATGTTCTTGAACATATGCTAAATTTCTAATAAAAAGGAACTATGTAATAAACACGTAATATATAAAATCTGTTGATTAATTTTTCTTAAATATTTGAAATGAATTATTTGAAATACTCTGATAGAACTATAAGATTTCAGAAAAAATAGAGTATTTCAAATATTTAACAAAGCTTATGGTTTAAGGAAACTTCTTTTCTACTGATATGATGAAACAATTTTCTTCTCCATGCGTCACAGCAAAAGCATTAATTTCGAGTTGTTATTAATCTTCCTTTTTTTCTACTTTGCAGCAAGATGAGAAGATGAAGTGAATGTATGGATTCTGGTTTTTCTGAATTTGATTCAAAGCATAAGGAATCAAAACAGAAATATAACTAGTATCAAGAAGATGAAGTGCTTGATGAAAAGTTTTTTTTTTGGCCTTTCACGGAGTGTTGATTTGTCCATTCTTAATATTTATTAATAGGTATATGTGCATAAAATAGCTATTTTGTAACATTAAGCTTTTTAAGTCATTTTGGTCATCATATAACATCTTCCTATTTATTTAAGCTTCTTTTTACCTAGTAGCCTTTAACCAAACAATAGCTATTAACGTTTTAAGCAAATAAAATGTGTTAAATACCTTTGCATTGGTTATCTTGTATACTAGTCTGTCTTGTTTTGCTGTGTGTTTTTAATCCATTCAATATATGTGGACATCTAAAAGGGTTTAAAAGCCACCTCCTTCCCTGGCCCATTTTCTCTCCCTTCATTCTTCTATTTTCAGAAATACATGTTGAATGTCAGCTTCTGTATTACTTCTATTATATGTAATCTGATGACTTAGAGGAGGAGATTAACCTTTCAGGCTCTTTTGAATTTGGTTTTTATAACTTTATTTTAAAGATCACTTACTCTTCCAGTAATAAGTAGTAAAAAATCCTATTCATATCTGAGATCAATACACAGTTTATTGAATTCAAATAACTACTCAAACTGTATTCTACCTAGATGGAAAACTTTTTTAGACAGTATCTGACCACTAAAGGGTGGGCCCAGAAAACTGCATCTTAATCAGATGCTTCCGGTAACTCTGTCCTAGGATTGTCCTAGTACCACACTTTGAGAGACTGCAGTAGGGGTACAGAGTGCTCTAGGGGTTTAGTCAATAGCTCCAGTGAAAGATGGATAGTTTTATTCAAAGAATCCCAGTTGATGAATGAAGAAGAAAGACTAGAATTAGAAAAATTGCAACCCCCTATTAAAACTAATAGATGTAAAACAATTAGGTGAAATGTTGATGAAGAAATTCATTACAAAGGAATAGCCCTCAGAACCCACTGATCAATGTTAGCATCATTATGAATGAAACAACCAGACACCATATGCTTCCTGCTGTGCTGCAATATTAAGTGTATGGTACCACCTATGAAGTGTTCTTGCCCTCTCCCCACAAAAAAATTGAACCTGAATTTAATCAAAGCTTTAGATCTAATATTTAGTACACAGGAAATAAGTAGAGTAGAAAAACAACCCAGGGAGAGCCACATTCAAAAAATGTTTCATTTAAATAGGACAACTGACCTGGTTTCTTTTTCAATATGTTAACAGTGTTAAAAAGTCTGTTTTCGATCAAAAGAGGCTGATGAGACCACATGCAAATACATTGCACAGCTCTTGTTTGATTCAAAGAAGTCAAGTGTAAAAGACATTTTTTAGACACTGAGAAATGGCATTGCAACTGACTAAAAGAATGTGTATGTGTGTTTTTGAAGTATTTAGGGCTAAAATATGTCCAGGATTGGCTTTTAAATACTACAAAAAATGGAGTATGGCAAAATGTTTTGTTAAAACTCAATGAAGGGCAGGTAGATGCCAGTTGCACTCTTCACTTTTATGTACAAAGTTTGGAAAATTTCACAACAAAATTTTTGTGTTTACATAAATGAAATAACATGGGAAAATGTTCTAAGGTATGGCAAGTGAAAAGAAGCCTGGAAAATAACTAGTTTAATCCCACTTAAGTTTTTAAAGGTGTACATGTTTCAAAAAGTAAGGATAGACCAAAGTGAATGGTGGTAAGCTCTAAGTTGTGGACTTAGGTGATCTTTATTTTTATGCTTTGCTGTATTTTCCAAGTTTTTTTTTTTTTTTAAAGTTTTCCAAGATGTTTTACATCTCTGTTCTTATTTACCAGATAAACTTGGTGGTTAGTTACTGGATAAACTGTAAATAGTGATAAAATTTTAAAATTTATATCAAGGTAGCTCTTCGTTTTAAAACCAGTAATTATTAGGTTGGCGCAAAATTAATTGCAGTTCTTGCCATTGGAAGGTATGGTAAAAACCGCAATTACTTTTGCACCAACCTTATATTTCTAGAAGATCAAGTTGTAAACCTTTTTGTTTTCCCTAAAATCCGCTCCTGCAGAGTTGGAATAAATATGATTGTTTACACTTAAGAGTCCAGAACTACAGCAGGCCTGGTTGGAGGAGAGGTACTACTGTTCCCAGACTTAAATCCAGCTGGAACACCACCTAAAATACGCAATAACATAAGACCATCAAAAGCAATGTCCCAGGACTTACAATGTTTGCTAAGACGCAAGAGGGTGTGACACAGACGCTCAGCGCCACTGGCGAGGAGATGAAGGGGTCGTCTTCATCTTCGCCGGATGATTTCCGCCCACATAGAGGGCGCCAGTGACGCCCACACACGTGCTGGTGTCCCGGGAAGAGTTTTCCTGGCAATGAGCTCAGGAACGTTGGATCTTAATCAAGGCTTTCTCGGTCAGGGTGTGGGTTGGACTTCAGGCTCCAGCAAGCCCCGCCCCACACGGCGGGTCGGTGCCCCCCGGTCCCAGGTGCCCGCTACTTCCCAGAACCGCCGCCTCCCGCTCTGGGCCCTCGAACCAGCGCGGACACCACAATGGACAGGGCGTCCGAACTGCTCTTCTACGTGAACGGCCGCAAGGTGAGCGCCCGCGGGCTGCCCCTGCCCCCAGACCCGCGGCCCGGGCCGTGGCAGAAAGGAGCCCCGGCCGTTCGTCCCATCCTTTCGTGCCCGCCGCTTAAGGCGCTCAGGCACACACTGGCTTTCTCCTTTAACAGCGGCTTTGCCTTCGCGTTCCCACCCCGCCTCCGGGGCAGATAAAGGCTGCGTTTTCAGGGACTGTCCTGGATCTTTGGGCCCCCAACTTCCTCATATTCCCCTTTCCTCTCCTTCCAAGGCTCAGAAGCTGATTACCAAACACACGCCCTCCCTAAACAGTAAGATAAAAAGTATTCTTGCCCATCAAGGTCAGCACTCCCAAATCTTCCTTCCCTCAATCCCAGCCGATAACGGGAACGTCCCCAGTACATTGAGAGCAGCCCACAGAGAAGGCTGAGCCTCAGCTCGCGGGGTGTGTTTGGAAGCGCAGAGAGCAACTTAGATTCCGGACAAGACCGTAGAGACCAACACATTCAAGCCACCCCCATCGTTTCTCGGATGAAGAAATCGTTACTTTCCAAAGTCACAGCTAATTCCTGGCAGAGTTGAACCCAAGTCAGGCTCTGGGGGTTCCAAGGTCCACTGCTGGGTGCGGGCTCTGTCCCCTCAGAAGCTGGGCTCGCTCTGTGCAACCCGAGGAACAGTTCCAGGCAGTGTCCGATGTCTGGGAGCAGCAAAGCCCCGTGGGCCTCCTTTGAAACACCCCCCTGAATGTGAGCATCAACTCTGTTCACTCTTAATGTTGTTCCAGTTTCATCGACATTACTCTGAAGGAGGAAACTGAGGCAGGAAGGTTAAGGAGCTCCCTTAAGAGCTGTGGCTCACGCCTGTAATCAGCACTTTGGGAGACCGTGGCAGGAGGATTGCTTGAGCCCAGAAGTTCAAGTTTAGCCTGGGCAACATGGCGAAACCCTGTCTCTACAAAAAATATAACCAGGTGTGGTGGTGTGTGCCTGTAGCCCAGCTACTGGGGAGGGTGAAGGGGGAGGATCGCTTGAGTCTAAGAGTTCAAGGTTACAGTGAGCTGTGATCACACCACTGCACTCCAGCCTGGGCAAAAGAGTGAGATCCTGTCTCTTAAAAACAACAAAAACAGAGCTAACAACCAAGCAAGAGCAGTGGCACCTGCTTTCCCTGGTGCTCGTGTTGGTGCTGGTTCACTCAGAGCCACCTGTGACCCCTGCTTCTGGCTAAGGGCAGCCGCAACACTTTTCCTGATGGGCACCAGCTGCCTCCCCTGGAAGCTAACCAGGGTGAAGCATCAGGCCCTAGTTGTGAGGCCTGTTCTAAGACCCTGAGCCTAATTTCATTTGTGGTTTTGTATTATGTTTCTTAAAGAGGATCCCCCAAATTGTACGTTAGGCTCCTCAAAAACTTGGTCTGCCCCTGCTGCCTGGGTTCCACATTGGATAAGATGAGCTTGTTTTCCCTGATCTGTAAAGGGGGTCGTTAGGACCCCTTCACAGGACTGCTGTGAGGGTGAAATATGACAATGGGGTGAGGTGATTGAAATATCATTTTTTTCTTTCTTTTGTGTAACAGAATGATATAGTAAACACAACACTGGTTTTGTTGTTTAGACAAACAAATCTTCAATTCCGATTCTAATTCTGATTGAGAAAACCTAACCTCTCAGAGGCCAGTTCCTCTGTTAAAAGGGGATGATACCACTTACTTCATAAAGAGTGATCATGAGCATTCAATTCACTTCTTTGTTAAGGGCCTGCCATATGCCAGGCAGTGTTCCAGGCTTATGAGATACAGCAGAGCACAGAAATAACAAGTCCCTGTGTGCATGGAACTTACATTGTGCTGGGGAGATAGCAAGCATATAAATACGTGGAAATGTGTAATGTCAGGAAGTGAGAAGTGCTAATATAAAAAATAAAGCACAGCGTGGGGACAGAGAGTGTGCAGGATACTTAGAGGGGATGGATGTTTTGGCCTGTCTGAAAGGGTGGCATTTGAGCAGTGACTGGGATGCAGTGAAGAGCAAGCCATGCAAACATCTGGGAAAGAGCATCCAGGCAGTGGGAATGGCAGGTGCAAAGGTCCTGAGGTGGAAGGATTTCTGTGTGATAAGAAGGTAGGTTGGTGGGGCTGGCAACATGGGCAGGGGCCAGATTACTAGGGCTTTATAGGTGATGGTAAGGGTTTGGGTTAAATGAAGAAGCAGGGGTTTTGAGTCTAACATCTCCTCACTTCTCCTTCCCCCACTTCCAAACAAATATTGGGATTTTTAACATAACGGCCAACAATAGTTTGTGCTCTATTGATTTTTAAAATTAGATAAGCTAGTTCTTATCTATGGACTCACTTTGTCTATGGGCCAAATGTCCTGTGGTTATTTGTAAAGTATAATCTGGAGATATTGATTCTGTTTTTGCAATTACCCATTAGAATAAATTGTGTTAATCTTTCCCTTTCCTTCTCCTCCCTTCTAAATTCTGTTAGGTGTGTGCTTCAGTACTAATAAACAAGCGTGATTACTTACATGGAAAGAACTAGAATAAGCTTTTTTTTTTTTTTTTTTTTTTTTTTTTGAGATGTAGTCTCACTCTGTTGCCCAGGCTGGAGTGCAGTGGCGTAATCTCAGCTCACTGCAACCTCTGCCTCCCAGGTTCAAGCAATTCTCATGCCTCAGCCTCCTGAGTAGCTGGGACTATGGAACTAAAAGCACCCACCACCACTCTAATTTTTGTATTTTTAGTAGAGATTGGGTTTCACCGTGTTGGCCAGGCTGGTCTCAAACTCCTGACCTCAGGTGATCTCCCTGACTCAGCCTCCCAAAGTGCTAGGATAACAGGCTTGAGCCACTGTGCCCAGCCTATCATAAACTTTGTGGTTCCAGAGAGTAAGAGATTGTTGAGAAGAGTGTGGAGAGAAAACCCACCCTAGAAGAGGGCTTTTGAAGTCAAACGCAATCTCTGGAATTAAAAACCCACCTTTGAGAAAGAAGCTTAGAAGTGAAGCCACTTAGGAGACAATAAGTGACATGATTGGCTTCTATTCTGCTTTTTGCTAAATTTTCTCAGGTCAACAAAAGCTGTCCTCAGGCAGAAGGTATGACATCTGGAGGCAAGAACAGTGCACGTTGGCCAGGGACCTAGTTGCAGAGAATTTTCTGAAATCTTATTCACCCTACCAAGGCCCCCAGAAGAACAGATGACCCATTTAACATGGAGTTTAAGGGAGGAAGAACCCATGAATAAATTCTACCATAGATGCCACATTCCAACCTCAACTCAGGAAATGAAGCATGTCATTTCATGAGGCAATGAGGTGTGGAAATCAAAGGTATGGGCCTTGGAACTAGTCGGGGATTGGGTTTGAATCCTGTGCTATCTGCTCTGAGACTTGGACGTGGCGGATCTGGGGCCTCAGGCAAGGTACTTAATGTCGCTGAGCTTCTGTTTTCTCCTTTGCAGAATCTAGCTAATAACAGAGCCTTTTCCTTTGAAATTGGGGCTGATTAAGTTGCATGGAGAGTGGTTAGCAGGGTACATGTACACAGTAAACACTTGATATGTGGAAACAATTGTTACTATCTGGAGTAGAAAATAATCTGTTTCATTAGTAGAGCCAGAACCTGCTTAGAGGTGTCAAGGATGCTAAGAAGCAGTCATCCTGCATTATTTGCACAATGAGCATAGACTTTTGATATTGGTGTAGGAATCTGGAAAGAGCAGTTTATTGGCTAGCATTCTCTAAGGTTCTTGGTTTACAAGGGTGAGAGAGGACATTTCTGGGCTTCTGGAATGGCTGCGATGATTCGGAGAAAAGTGGAGAAGGTGGAGGCAGCTTAGGCAGAAAGAAGTAACAAGCAAAATGAATTTCAAAAGCAACCTAAAGCTCAGGAAGGTATGTCCTCATGGCTGTTCCCTGAGGCTTCTTTCTGTCCTCTGAGGCTGCTATGGATTATTGTTCTTCTCTACTAACTGCGTCTCACAACATACACCCCTTTCTTTCCTCCTCTTCTCCTTCTCAGCCTTGGCCCTTCACATGTACCTCTACCCCTTCCTTATTTTCTACTCTCTCCCCTTTTATCTCTCTCTTCCTTTCTCTTTCTGACTCTGTCTTGGATCTGGCGGGGCCTCCTCAGGCACTAGTCACTGGCACTACACAGAGAAAAGTGATTTCTTAACCAAGTACGGCATGAACTTGGACTCTCCCAAAAGGGCTGGCAGTGATACAGTGGGGCAGATTCCACCCTCAGATTCAAGGCTATGCTGAGATGAGTACATGCAATGACCCTGACGGGAGAACTGGCAACATCTCTCAAATCCAGAGTCAACCAGAATAACTGTTACCCATCCCCTCTACACCTCCTAGCCTCCATCTGAGTCCTAACCTCCCTGTTTCATTCCCAGAGCTGCCAGGACAAGATGCATGCTAGATCCCTGCCCCCACTTCCTCCAAATACAACACTCACTATATCAAAACAACAACAACAACAACACATTTCAAACTGGCGGGACTTTGAGCCAGATTCCAATCCCTTGAACATTTCCTGGAACACATACCCAAACAAGCATGACCACCTTCTTCCATGAATTCCTTCCTCAAATGTAGAAATATTCCGCAAGCCTAACGTGCTATTCTTTACTAACTAGGCTACCCAGACCATGTCTATTCATTAAAACGGGGCTTCTGTGGTTTACCATCATATCTAGGAACAGACATTGTGAGGTTGGGGCAGAAGCTTTATGGTGTTATCTGAGACCCAGGTTTCTTCTCTCTTTTTTGTCTCCTGCCATGAACGTGTTGCCTCATGGTCTAAGATAACTGCTGGGGTTCTAGCCATTTCATTCCTATTCCAAAGTAGCAGGAAGGAAGGACAGGAGAATGCATGCCAGGATAGACAACCTACAGTTTCTGCCACCAATAACTTCTGTGTTTTTCTTTATTTTCCATCTGTTCAGATGCCCAAGTCTGTGAGAAATTATTCATTACTTCTTGGTATCTCATACCAAATCATACATTGCATGTTCCAGTCATTCATTTCATTAATTAACACTTATTACATCCTGTGATATATCCCCACCACCAAGCTCAGTGTTTGGCATAAAGAAGAATAGCAGAAGATGGCCTCTCTCAGGATCGAGATAGTCTTGTACACACACAAATAATTAAGATACAGTGTAAAAAGTGTCATAAAAGAAGAGGTGAAGACATCAGCCATGGGAACAAAGAGGAGGATGGTTACTTAGAGATGGGGAAGGGTATTTTAGGTGGCAGCACTCTCCATAGAGAACATTTGAGCAGGGTGGTGAACGGATGACACACAAAATTCTGCCAAGAAGAGAGGACAGATTTTCAGGACAGAGGGAAGCTTGCATGCACATGCAGTGAAGGTGAAAGTCCAATGCACCCCCTGGACTAGCCAGTTCATCCGTGTGGCCTGAGTTCGGATTTCTTCTTGTATTCTGGAAATGGTTGGCTATTAATTCACCTAAGATCCACTCAGTCTACTCATTTAAAAAGCACACTTTCTGGTTCCCCCTACCAGAAATCCTGATTCCATAGGGGTTTCATTTTAACAAGCGTCTCTGTGATTCAGGAATTCCCGGAATGGCAGTTTGGCAGCCAGGAGCCACGTTAAATTAGGCATATACATGAGATGATCAGGCTTGGGTTTCACAGCAGTCACTCTGGTCGTGGTGCAGAGGACAATATTGTGGGTACCAAGAGTGGAGGCAGGGAGACCCGTCAGGCAGGTCTTATAATCATTTGGACAATAGATGATATGGGCTCATGGGTAGTGACAGTAGAAGAGAAAGGAGTTTAGAGTATCATTGGAAGCCCAAGTGGAAGAACTCGGTGACACTGATTGTGGTGGACTAGAAAAAAAAAGTTGAAAATAGCTCAGGTTTTTTAGCTTAGATGACCTAGCAGATACTGAGGCCATAAAGCAGTTTAAGGAAAAGAAGGGAAGGAGTAAATTTGGAAAATAAAATAAAGAGTTCCATTTGAGAGCCAATTAAATTGAAGATACCTGAGAAGTCCCCCATACTTTTTCTTATCACATACGCACACACAAACAGACACACACACACACACCAATCTTTCTATATTACAGACTCTTCTAGGGCACAGATCTGACCTTGGTAATTGGCATATGCCATACCTGGCCTGGTGTATAACCTTTTAAAATTGAGGGTAAGGCAGCAGCCCTAGAATAAGCATATGTCCACTTCTCATCTACTACTTCCCAGGAGGAAAAATTACTATAATATGGTGAAAGATGAATTCAGCTTCTGAAATGGCAAAGCAAGTCATGCCTCTATGTGTTCTGTGAATCTAGAAGAAATGTCAAATTTTTAGTGAAAAAAGAGAAAACATGATCACTTTGGAAAACATAACCAATCATGACATTTTGATGTCATCCTTGGGAAAAGACAGCATGCTGTTCTGCTGTTATGCTGCCAGGCTGCTCCCATGAACTTGCCTAAGTGTGTCCTTGCTGCATAGTCTTTCATCACTTAGCATACACGGTTTATCTTCCCCTTTGTTTATTTGACTGGGGCCATGGCTGGTTATCTTTTACTGGAAACCACAATCATTTGAACAAGATAAACAAACACATCTTTTAAAAAATTAACTCTATCAATGTCCTAGAGGCTATTATATTCCAGCAATTCCCCTCCCTCCTTTCTTTTCTTATTTCATCTACTCCCTCTCCAGTCTGAACTGTTCTACTAATGTCTTTACTCTCACCTGCTTTAAACTTTCTAGAAAAACACTGGACAGGAGGTAGTGTTCCTGTTAGCGGAAACAACTGCCTTAGAGAAGAGCAATAACTCAGGACCAAGGACAGCAGCACAATTGTGGTGGGGCTCAAAATTACACCTAAGAGAGGTGGTTTGCATATCACAGGTGTTCCATAAAGCTGAAATCTACTTGAAAATATGAGTAGAAGGGCTAATTAATTTGCATTTCCCTCAAATTAGTGTGATCCTACCGATGTGAATTTCATATTAGCTCTCAACTTTGTATGCCTAACTCTTATTTTCCCTTTGGTATAGGTGATAGAAAAAAATGTTGATCCTGAAACAATGCTGTTGCCTTATCTGAGGAAGAAGCGTATCCTTTTCTTTACTTTGAGTGTGTATGTGTGTGCATATTTGTATAACTCCAATTTCCTCATTAAATGATATTTCAAATATACATTAGAGACACTGAGATATATTCCCTACTCTCATGGTTTTATGCTCATATTTGAGAAAGTCCTATAGTTTTATAGGCAAGGCACAAATGTGGCTGTCAGAAGAACCAATTTTTTTCCAGTCTCTGTATAAAATGGAGAAACTAGTAATGGAAACTTAATAGATGTTAAAAGGACCTAAGTAAGCATCCTTTAGAATTAAGAGTCACAATACTTATACTCTGTCCTTAAAGACAAATTATTATGCCCATTAGGAAAAGAGAGCACAGAAGTCACCTGAAATGAAAGTAAAAGAAAAAATGGAAGAACTAAACCTGAAAATGTTATCCTAGAAAAACTTGCCAAATAAAACCATCTAAGGAATGGATTTTTAGCTTGGTATGCATGAACTCCAGTGAGTTACCAGAGGGTGAAGGACACTATAATTATATGCAAAATTATGTTTCAATGGGAGTGTGTACATTTCTTCCCCCTGGAGAGAGTAAAATTACCAAAAGAGTACACAACTCCAAAGCATCAATAATTGTTTTTCAGACCCATGAATATGTTTCTGAAACATGTTCATGAAAGTCCTTCAAGAGCTTTAGACATAAAAAACAATTAACATGACTTCCTGATTATCCACAGTACCTATGTGTAATATTTAAAGTTTGGTTCACTGTGAGTGACAGAGAACTCCACCTCATGGCAAACAAGATAGAAGGTAGGAGTTTCTTTCTTTCTGATTGTGTTAGTTCAGGTTCTTCAGGATGTGGACACCAAAAATGAGATTAAATGTGCCAGGATTTTATTAGGAGAAGTGTCTGTGGGAAAGGAAGTAGGGAGTGAATCAGAAGAGGCTTAGGGAGCCATTTGATCACCATGTAAGTCTGACTCTGGAGATAAGGTTGAGTAGAAGGGCCCTAGACTGCTGGTCAATCAGTCTTCAGAACCACTGGGGATGGTTGACAAGGACTCCATATCTCTCTGGAGCACTAAATCATTGGTGGAGAGCAGTTCATGGGAGGCACGGTCTTAATGAGAACTAGAGTGATCAGTATTAAAGTGTAGCAACGGGGTCCCTTGGTCAGTTACCCTCCATGTTGAAGGGAGGTCTGTGGGGCATGTTTGCATGGCTATCACACTCACATAAAGGAAGCCCACAGATAGGTGGATCAGGGCTGGTCAAGCAGTGTCACAACGTTTTTGAGGAATCAAGCAGCACCTTCCTCAGCACATAGCTTTCTCCTCACCATCAGAGATGACCAATGGAGAGCCAGCCCTCATATGTGAATTCCAGCAAATAGAAAGAAGTAGTGAGCAAAGAAAGAAGCACCCCTCTCCTTTTAAGGACACTCTTCTCCTGGAAGTCATACAGAATACTTATAATTACATCCTATTAGCCAGCACTGTTAATGACCCCACCTAGTCACAGAGGAGGCTGGGAAAGTCTATTTTTTACTCTGGGAAGCCATATGTATGTGGCTAACAATTGGGGTTTCTATTTCTAAGGAATAATGAGAGAAGAGATATTAGGGAACAGATGGCAGTTTTTGCCACTGAAAGGCAGAGAAATACACAAACATGGCTAACATGACACGAATATTCCAAGAATTATCTACAATTTAATATTTTGCTTTGTGTCATCAAAGGCAGAGATAAGGATGAGAATAAATGTGGAATGTGTTTATACCTTCAAATACTCAAGCCCTTACATATATAGACTCTTTTTTCAGTTTGGCCCTATTTTTGGCAACCTGAGGTCCAGTTGTTTTCAAAAGGAGGATACAAGATATAGCACACAAAAGGAAATCAAGAATTTACAAGATTATTATAGCTGCTACAATAGTAATTATGACATAAACACATTATTTGATGAATATGTATTGAACTTAACTAATATTTAAGAGTCTGTGATGTTACTGTCTCCTAGTGGCAGGGCTATTCTAGAAAGAGAATTATATAACACATATGATCTTTAACTATACCTCTTCCAGTTCGACTCACGGGAACTAAGTATGGCTGTGGAGGAGGAGGCTGTGGTGCTTGTACAGTGATGATATCACGATATAACCCCATCACCAACAGGATAAGGTACCATGCAGCAAAGTCCAGATATGGTTGAAATTTTTATGATTTTGAACTTTGTTATATTCCCTCATTTGGTAAATATATTTTGAGTACCTACCATGTGAAAAGAACTGGCCACTGGGGGTACAATGATGAACAAGACAGACACGGTCCCAGGAATATGAATGTGTTGAGAGAAAAATGTAGCATCAGTGAGGATAACATATGGTCAAAGAATTCTCCATCAAAGCCAGGCACAGTGGCACACATTTCTAGCTACTTGGGAGGCTGTCAAGAGGATTGTTGAGTTTGAGTCCAGCCTGGGCAACATAGCAAGACCTTGTCTATAAGAAAAAAAAATCCCCTGTCAAAAGTTGAATGGCTGCCTAACTGCCTGTCTGGGGAGGAAAGGCAGGGCTGAAATTGCAGGGGAGGATAATGCCATCATCGTATTCATGTATAACTCTTCCAGCCCCTAACTTACCCCCTTCCTCCCATCTGGTGCTTTCTCCATACATCAGCCAGAGTGACCTGCTTTAATTATCATCAGATCAAGTTATTCTCATACTGAAAAGCCCCCAACGACTTCCCATTATGTTTAACATCTGTTTATGTTTGGTATTTATCCTTCTTCACATTTGCCAAGTTTCTTGGCTCTGTGTGTTGATGTCTTCTGGAAACTTCTCAAGGCATTATCTCTTCAAATATTTACTCTGTGCCACACACTCTTCCCTCTGTTCTTCTGGGACTCCAGTTATGCTAATGTTAGACCATTTTACATCATTTCACAGATCTCACTTGAAGGCTAAGGATCTGAGCACTGGTGAGGTTTCAGATGTCTGCTGTGTTCCATACCAAACTACCTGCTGTCTGAACTCTGAGAGGTTCCTCCCTGCTTTACAGCCTGGTTGTCAACTTTTTAGTTCACGAGGGATTTCTCTTTGCTTACCTGTCTCACCTTCCTTTGGGAGATCTATTGCAGCCATGCTGCTCTGTCTTTAGCCTCTAGGAAGTGGCGACTACCCTATACTCTGTGAAGTCTGAGTACGTAGAGTTTCTCTCAGTTCTCCTCTCTCTCCCCCAGCCTTCTTTGTTTAAGGACCAGTATGTTTGGAAAGTTTCTTTTAGCTCTGCTTCCCTGCCTATTTTTGGGGAACTACCCCTGGAACTCAGTGATCTCTGGTGGGGAAGAGATTGGAGATAATGCAGCCCAGCTTTATATTTCAATCTGTTGCTATCAGCCCACATGCAACCATTCAAAGTTTGTTGGAAGTTGGTCTGGTTTCTCCTTATTCCTGTTTAAGGCAGGTTCCTTTTCCTCCTTCAATTTCAGGAAGAGAATAATTGTATCTCAGGGATGAGAACAACTGTATCTTCTCTCTTATGAAGAGATTGTCACAACGGAGTTTAGTTTATTTATTTATTAAGTTTTGCTCATAAAGTTTCTTTGTCTACTCAGCATCTGATGAGCTTTGAAAATATGTGATTATGTTCCTCGTATGGTTTACTTTGGTTTTTAGAATGAGAGTGGCAGTCTCTTACAACTTTCTACCTCTAAACTGAAAGCTTGCTTGCCTTTGAATCGGTATTCAAACTCTGTACCTTTGCTATCAAGCCTTTACCATTACCTACCTGGCCTCTGCCTGTCTCTCTAACCATGAGTAACACCACTCCCCTTGCATTCACTGTGTTCCTGCCTCACTGGACTTTTTTCTGTCCCTCTTCCTTTTCTTAAACATCCCACACTTATTCCTGCCTCAAGTCCTGAGCATTTTGTTCCACTGCCTTTCATGTCTGGCCCCTTCAAATCATTCAGATTTTACAAAAATGTTGCATTCTCAGTCATCCCCAATCACCTACTAAATAGCTGTGCTCCCCCTCACCTTCACAACTCTCTATGGGGTTAGCCTATATTAATGTATTCATAGCACTTCTCGACATTTCAATTAATGTATTTTTGTGTGTACTGTCCATGTACATATGTGCTGTCTTCTTTCAGCTAGAACACACACTCTACAAGGGCAGAGATTTTATCTGTCTTGTTCTCCAGTGATTTTAGCAGTGAATTTTAAAGTTCCAATGTGGAACTCTGCCTGGCACATAGGAGGCACTCAATAAATATTTGCACTTATTTATAAATGAATAATATCCTTTCAGTCTTTCTTTTGTGTGTATACATATGGAAGCATACTGTACATACTGTTTAAAAGCCTGTATATTTTGTTAATTTCTCCCTAATATCTTCTAATAATAAATTCATTCATGGCTATGTGTGTTCCATCCTTTGGGCATACCAAAACCACCCCCCAAATACTGTCCACTTAGATTACTTTTAGTTTTTATTAGCATGAGCAATGCATCAATTAACACTCCTATAGATATATTCATGTTTATGTCTATGATTATTTCCTTATGATATAGCCACAGAGGTGGAATTGCAGTGTAAAAGAGAGTGTGCATTTAAAGGTTTTTTTTTTATGTCTTCCTGTGAAATATCTCTCAGCAGTTCCCAGGGAGAACTCAATTTCCATTCTTACAAACAGTATGAGTCTCATCTTCCCAAACTGTTGGTACTAATAGATATTATAAATATTAAAAATATTATTTTCTTTGACAAAAATTGTGTTTCTCATTGCTTGAGTCTCTCTTGATTTTTAAGGTCGAATACTTGTTTCATGTGTTTATTGGCCATTTACAGTTCTCTTTGGTGAATGAGAACATTTAGGAGACATTGTGAGTTGGACATTTTCTAGCAGTGGTTCTGTCGGATTGAGGAGTTCTGGATCCCACACCCTGTTTCTTCTTCTGAAGCTTGGTATCACTTTTACTTTATTGCTCAACCAACCTCTGGCCTAGCATCTATCTGAAAGATGCAATGAGCTCTGGGTGGTTGTGTTCCCAGACAGATGAGGTCTGGCTGCTTGTTCTTGTGGTCTAAAAACAAGAAGCAGACAGACTGGGAAAGAAGAGAGTTTGTTTCTGCAACCAGTTATAGGGAGAAGGTCGAAGTAACTCACCAGACCAACTAAACATTACCAGATTTTTCCTAGTGCTTATATGCATTCAGTGCACCTACAAGCCGAAAGCCAAAATGTTTCACTCTATCTAATCTTTAACTAGGGCCTGGGGTCTAGACAATTACTTCAGAGCCTTGGAAGAATGACTTCGTCTAAAGTGGATCCTGGTACAAGGTGTACAAAGTGTATAAGAATGTCTCCATTGTTTTAATAGAACTCTAAGTTCTGAGGAAGCCCAGGTAGGCTCTTAATGGCCTTGTTTTTACATTCTGGCCTTTGTACTAAGGCACCAGTTTCTCCAGTTCTTTAATGTTTAACTTATGCATTCATCAGCATGACAGTTAGGTGTTGGTGAAGGCTGGCTTCTCTGGTTGCTAATGGAGACCTGGCCTGCCATAGGTGGGTGGTTACCTGTGACTAGAGAATGTCAACCCCTCATTCGAGCAAAAACCATCAAAGTTGTGACAGTTTTTGATAAGTAGACACCATTCTGGAATTAGAATTAGGAGGCCTAATTTTAATCCTGCCTCTGACACTCTGGCTGTGACCCTGAGTAAATCACTCTGATCCTCAGATTCCACTTCTGTAAAATGGGCCTAAGCTAAGGAGGAAATGTATGTGTAAAACCTGGGGACATTATACAGAAACCTGCCACAGTGGAGAAGCTCAATGAATGCCTGGCCCCTTTCCCACTGGATGTGACATAATTTGTAATTTGTGCTTTTCTTTTGCATTCTGAAGGCATCACCCAGCCAATGCCTGTCTGATTCCCATCTGTTCTCTGTATGGTACTGCCGTCACCACAGTAGAAGGCATAGGAAGCACCCACACCAGAATTCATCCTGTTCAGGTGAGGATGTGCCTCTTCTTTATAGGGTTTCTGTGCTTTAGAAACCTCATGACATTGAGTCCCTGAGATTAAGAGAGTGGAGCAGCCTGGGGCCTGCTGCCTTGGCCACTCCAACAGATACAACCTAGCTGGGAACAAGAGTGAAGCCTGGCGTATTGGGATATGTGAGTGTCTTTAACTAACTTCTTGGAAAGATGCTTTTGGAAGACTAGAACACTTTTTCTTCTCTAAGAATGCCCTGACATTTGTGGGTTTGTTTTCTGTGTTCTAATTAGATGGGACCTGTCTATTTGACATCTTCTAAACTCATAAAGAAACAAAAGCCGGGTACAGTGGCTCGCACCTGTAATCCCAACACTTTGGGAGGCCAAGGCAGGTGGATTGCTTGAGCCCAGGAGTTTGAGACCGGCTTAGGCAACATGGAGAAACATGTCTCTACAAAAGTACAAAAATTAGCCTGGTGTGGTGGTGAGCACCTGTAGTCCTAGCTACTCAGGGGTGCTGAGGTGAGAGAATCACTTGAGCCTGGGAGGTTGAGGCAGCAGTAAACCATGACTGCACCCTGTACTTCAGCCTGGGTGACTGAGTGAGACCTTGTCGTAAGAAAGAGAAGGAGAGAGCAGGAGAGACGAGGGAGGGAAGGAAGAAAGGAAGGGATGGAAGGAAAGAAAGAATGAAGGAAGAAAGAGAAAGAAGAGCCATGTGCATTGAGGGATATAATTTTATTGTGTGTTTTTTTTTTAATAAAGTGGAAAATAACATCATCTTAAGGCTGAGTGAAAATCTCAGCTACCAAAAAGCTTTATTATACTTAGAGCTTGTTTGGAAGACAGATGATAGGAGTTGCCAATAAGTTTTTTGGCTTTTCTCCTAAAGAAGCACCTTGTTAGAGTTTTAGCCTCAAGCAAAAAAGCATCTTCAGACACCTGACTCTTTATGTATATATTGTCCATAAGAATGCCATTTCTAGGCTGGGAGCAGTGGCTCGTACCTATAATCCCAGCACTTTGGGAGGCTGAGGTGGGCGGATCACGAGGTCAAGAGATCGAGACCATCCTGGCCAACATGGTGAAACCTTGTCTCTACTAAAACTACAAAAATTAACTGGGCGTGGTGGTGTGTACCTGTAGTCCCAGCTACTCAGGAGGCTGAAACAGAATCACTTGAACCCGGGAGGTGGAGGTTGTAGTGAGCCAAGATCGTGCCACTGCACTCCAGCATGGCCACAGAGTGAGACTCTGTCTCAAAAAAAACAAAAAACAAAACAAAACAAAAGCCATTTTTACTTGTTTTTATCAAAGTTAATGAAGATCAAATATGAGGAAAGATAGAAGAAGGAAAAGATAGGAGCAACATAGAAAATGACCCAAGTTCAAATTTTCTAGATTTGAAGGAATCTTGGGTTCTATTTATTTGAAAGATCATTACCTAGAGGGAGAGAATTTTGCCTGGATCATGATGAAATATCATTAACTAGAGGAGGAAAATTCTGCCTGGATGCCCATGTGAAACCTGGTCATACACAGGCATACAATACCCTTTCATTTCCTTGTTGACGTGGGACTCCCATTGTTCCAATGTTGCCAGAAGACAGCTTCCAAAATCGACTTGAACCTTAGAAGTTAGACTCCAAAGCAAAAATGCTAGAGGGAGGGAAAGGTAATAAAAGCATTTTATTTTATTTTTCATTTTTTTTCACTTCTCAACTTGAGTGTAATTTGGTTTATTTCTCTGAAGGATTTCCTTCATCTCAGTAATTCACAACCACAACTGCACATTGAAATCAACCATCTGGGAATCTTTAAAAGATGTATGCCTGTGCCCCATTCCCAGAGACTCTGTCAGTTGGTTTGTGGTGCTGTGTGGGGCTTGAAATCTTAACACTCTCCTGGTGATTCTCAAAAGTGGCAACCACTGCCTTAAGTGAAGCTCAAAAGCAGTTGAGGCCCAACCTCACTACAACCCAGCCCTCGGAAGGGAGGTGCCTGGGATGAGAAGGGCTCTCAGGGGACTCTACTGCAATCTTAACACACAGACAAATCACCTGGGGATCTTGCTAGAATGCAGGCTCCAATTCACTAGGCCTGGGATGGGGCCCAAGATTCTGCATTTCTAACCCTTCCTGTGCTTCCAGGAGAGGATCGCCAAGTGTCACGGAACCCAGTGTGGCTTCTGCACACCCGGGATGGTGATGTCCATCTACACGCTGCTCAGGAACCACCCGGAGCCCACTCTGGATCAGTTAACTGATGCCCTTGGTGGTAGGTTATATGAGCATGCTTTTATTTTTTAATATTTATTTATTTATTTACTTAGAGACAGAGTCTCACTCTGTTGCCCAGGCTGGAGTGCAGTGGCACGATCTTGGCTCCACTGCAACCTCTGCCTCCCAGATTCAAGCGATTCTCATGCCTCAGCCTCCCTGCAGGCTTTTATTTTTTCACGATGATGATAATGATAACAACAGCTAATATTGGATACCTTTCATGTGCCACACACTGCATTAAATACTATTTGAAGATTATCTCATTTGATCCTCACAAAAAATTTATAAGACAGATACTATTGTTATCTCTATTTCATAAATGGAGAAACTGAGGTTTGGGGAGAGTGATTTGTTCAAAGTTACATCCCCAATAAGTGGAAGAGCTGGTTTGTTCAAATCAGGATTCAAACCAGACCCACACATTGCATTTGGCTGATGTATTTCTGAAGTCCCTTTTGTTTTTATAATCATTAAAAAGCCAGTTATTCATCAGCCCTTGGGAATAGTCCTGTTATCTCCACGTACTGCTCCGTCACCACTCTCCCTACTGGGTAAGTGGGTGCTTTCAGGACCATATTCAGCATCAGAGGGCTGCTGATGGATACAGCATAAAGTCAGAGACTGAGATCTCGATGCTTATTGCAAAGAACTGTCTCTATCCACCCTAGAGCGTTTTTGTCAAGTTCAAGAGCTCAGTGTGTATGTGGCGGAGGGATATCCTCGTCAACAAGATTCTAAACAAGTTTTTTAAGTGATGCCCTCTCAAGTCCTATTTCTGGTGAAGTTCTCCATGGCTGCGTTTGTCTTTGTCTCAGGCCTCCTGAAGACCTCCTTTCTCTGCTAGAGAAAATGAGCCTAAAGCTCATATGTACACTTACTCTGCAAAAATTTTCCAGTGAAAACCAAAACAAATGGACGTAGAAAGGAGAGACATTGCTCATAAACTGTCTTCTGCCTGATTTCCTGTAGATCTTATCATGAATTTGATTTCATGGCTGTTTATGATGTAAAAAAGTGATAAGGGGTTCTCAGATTTCAGGGTTCTTAGATCATACATGAGAATTTGTGGGTAATGAAGAATCCTGGGACCCACCCCTAGAGAGTTGGACTCAGTAATATTGTTTTTAAAATAAGACTTAAGGTTTAGGGGTGGAGGAGGAACACTGGACCACACTGTGAGAGAAACGCTGGCCTAATGATTTATTATAAATAAATAATGTGCCCAACTGCTTTCACAGTTCAATAACTACCTTTGCTGCCATATAATAACTTTGATCTTTCTATCGGCTGAAGCTTAGAGTGCTTTTTTTTTTTTCTCTTTTGTCACAGTAAGTGTTAAAAATGAGGGTTTTTTTCCCTTAGAAAAAGAAGTATAGCTTGCCATTTGCAACAACATGAATGAACCTGGAGGACATTCTGCTGAGTGAAATAAGCCAGGCACAGAAGAATAAATACTACATGATCCCACTTATATAAGGAATCTAAAGTAGTCAAACTCATAGAAGCAGAGAATAGAATGGTGGTTACCAGGGCCTGGGGAACGGGAAAATAAAGATGTATTAGTCAAAGGTAAAACGTTTCAGTTATGCAAAATGAGTAAGTCCTAGAGATACTGTACAGCATAATGCTTATAGTTAACATTGTACTGTATACTCAAACATTTGCTAAAAGGTCAGATGTTATAGTAATCACAAAATAAATGAATAAATAAATGGTGGGAGGGAACTTAGAGGTGATAGATATGTTTATAACATTGACTGTGGTGATGGTTTCATGGGTGTAAGACTTATCTCCAAATTTACCAAGTTGTACAACTTTTTGTATGTCAATAACAGCTCAATAAAATGGATTCTACTTTAAAAAAAAATATTAGGCTGGCCAAGCACAGTGGCTCATGCCTGTAATCCCAACATTTTGGGAGGCCGAGGTGGGTGGATCACCTGAGGTCAGGAATTTTGAGACCAGCCTGGCCAAAATGGTGAAACCCTATCTCTACTATCAATACAAAAATTAGCCTGACCTGGTGGTGCACACCTGTAGTCCCAGCTACTCAGGAGGCTGAGGCAAGAGAATTGCTTGAACCCAAGAGGTGGAAGCTGCAGCGAGCTGAGACTGCACCACTGCACCTGCAGCCTGGGTGACTGTCTCAAAAAAAAAAAATAAATAAATAAATAGTTTTAAAAATAAGGCTTAGCTCTTGAATGTGACTGTAGAGCAAGTTTTTGGCTTGAAATTACTGTGTTGTTTGAGCACCTGTCACAAGCAGAAGGCATAACAACTTTACAGGAGAAAGTACAAATACCTGAACTTTTAAAATCTGCCTCAACATTCTTAACGAAATATCCCAAGTCGCTGTTGAAAAGATCTGACTTTGTAGATTAGGTGGCCTAAAATGGCAAACAGAGCTTTCCTCTGTGATAGGGTCCTTATTTCCATCACACTCCTGGTAGACTGTGCCTCTATCTGGGTCACTTGGCTAACAGAGCTGTGTTTTTCTCCTTCAGGTAACCTGTGCCGTTGCACTGGATACAGGCCCATAATTGATGCATGCAAGACTTTCTGTGAAGTAAGTGGAAGGGACCACATGTTTGAGTATGCTTTCCCCTGTGAAACGAAATGGTAGGGATTGTCAGTGATTAGAGGGGCAGCATCGTGCTAATACACGGCTACTTCTTATCTCCAGGTTTCTAGCTGCTATTTGTTATTTGATCTTAAGCAGGGCACTTACCCTCATTCATTGAGCTTGCCTTGGTGGTCACATAATGAACACCCGAGCATTTTGACACACCGGCTGTGTGTCATTGCTTCCAGGAGGTCTTTCCTGACCTCTTTGCCTGGGTCAGGTACCCTGGCCCGGTGTTCCTATAGCCCTCTGCGAACATACGATGGGTATACACATGTCCCGTCACAGCTTTGGTCACAGTGTGGTGCAACTGATCATTTGCTATCCCATCTCTTCACCAGACTGTGGGCTGCTTCACAGAAGAGGCTGTATGTCTCCGGGTCCAGTCACCATACAGTCATTGAGTAGCTACTCAATATTTGTTGAATGAATAAATGAACAAACAAAGTTGAAATGAAGGATATAAGATTGCCCTTTGGCAGCCAAACAATGAATTCAGTATATCATAGATAAGAACAGTGATGACAATAACAATACCTATTAATATTTGTTATTAATATTTAAAATACCAATATTAACTAATCATTATTATCTGCTATTTAATGCTATGTGCCACACTTAGTTATAAGATCTTTATGTCTTTTAACTTATTTAGTAATCACTGCTATTCAAAATTTCCTATAAGCTGGGGTTTTTCATTAAAGTCGGTTTGAATATGTTTAAGTACAAATGGCTCTCTTTCATGGCATCTAACGATATTGATTCGCCATTACGTTTCAACTGGTAGTCACCTGCTTTATTTACTACTTAGTAGAATCAATAATAAATTCCTAGTGATTTGGTTTTTGTCCACTAGACTTCGGGCTGCTGTCAAAGTAAAGAAAATGGGGTTTGCTGTTTGGATCAAGGAATCAATGGATTGCCAGAATTCGAGGAAGGAAGTAAGGTCAGTGAAATGTAAAGCTTTCATAAGGCTTTCTCAGGACATGAACAGGAGCCAACATACTCTTAGGAAGAATAAATGGCTACCCAAGTTGACTAATTTGTGGTATGTCAACATTTGCCCTCTCCCATTCTCACTCCATCACTATAAAAAAAAATTATATCATAGCAACTTTGTCCTCATTCCAGATATTATTCCCATTTAAATAGTTATCTACAGGAGGGAAAACATGTTGGTTCCTTAGTGTCTCTTAGTTTTTAAAAGCATTTTCTCAAGTTATTTTTCACGGGTCAGAAGTAAAGTGGAGATGTCATGAAAATGAAAGAACAAGTAGAGCAAGTAGCTTCAGGAGAGGTTCAGGGAGCCGTTCTTGTTCCAGCTGTCCGCTGCTGCTGCCGCCTCTTCTACTGTCCCCAGACTGCAAAGAGAACGTGCAGGGAGTTGAGGCCTCCAGAGGCCCGTTGGCATCAGCACTGAGTTACTGATGACCGGGTTTGTGTTAGAGCCCTTGGTCTGGAGCTCAGGGATTGTGGCTGACTAGTGGACTTTTTTGTTGGTTTGCTGTATCTGACCATGTGTCTATATCTTTTGACCTTATTCCACAAAGGATTTTAAAGTTGCTCGATAACGGTAATTTCTGATACATTCTCTTTTTCAGACAAGTCCAAAACTCTTCGCAGAAGAGGAGTTTCTGCCATTGGATCCAACCCAGGAACTGATATTTCCTCCTGAGCTAATGGTAGGTAAAGCAATGTTGAGCTCATCCTAGAAGAATTCATGGTGAAATATCAGGAAGGATATTTGTTTATGGGTTCTCTCAAAAGCTGATTAGCAAATAAGTAAGGTCTAAAGAGTATGGACTGAGGAAGAGGAGGAGGAATGGGGCTGGGGTCACCATGGGGGACAGCTGAGTTGACTGTAAGAAGCAGCAGATAGCATCTATGAAATCGTGAAATCGCAATAGGTGTAGACATGTTTCCTACTTTCACTTTTGCTGAAGTTTATTCCTCCATAGAATGATTTAACAAGATTCAGCATGTTACTATATTTGCAAACATTAAAGTGATGTTCTTTGAGGCATAAGAGCACCAAAGGGAGACAGACGAAGCAATTCCCAGGAGTAAAGAACCGTTGTACTTTTATTCTGAATTCTAATTCCTTGTAAAGCTCTACTTTTAGGTCACTTTGTACTTTATTTTTTAGAAGATATGTACTTTCTCCTTCTGTTTCTACAATGCTAATGGTTGAGTGGAAACAGGTGGAGATGGCACCACTGGGTACCTTGAATCCCTGTTGCTTTTTCAATAGATAATGGCTGAGAAACAGCCGCAAAGGACCAGGGTGTTTGGCAGTGAGAGAATGATGTGGTTTTCCCCCGTGACCCTGAAGGAACTGCTGGAATTTAAATTCAAGTATCCCCAGGCCCCTGTCATCATGGGAAACACCTCTGTGGGTATGTAGAACCCCAGGATTTCTTATAGGGAAATTGAGGAAAAGGACTTGGGACAGGGCCAGAATGGGCCGGTAACTCCATATACATGTGTTCTCAGGAAAAGCAGTCTGAAATAGCATTTTTAATCATTTGGGCTAGACTTCCTGAGCATTGCTCAAGAGACTTTCTAACTATTATTAAGTAGATTCATCTTGCCTCTTATTGGAGCAGTGTGAAGAGTTGCACCCAAGGGGCTTGCTCCATAGCAAACTAGCAGCATCAGCTCCAGTGACAGCTGTCCTGTCTTTCCATTTGGGGACTAATCTGGGCCTCGAATTTGAAATTGCTCTTTGTTTCCTCTCTCACAGTGTCTCAATAAGTATAATATGTTTTACTTAAACAACCGCTACAGGGTCTTCCTGTTGCATCCAGTGTATGCTTAGCTTGAGGAGCAGCCCATAGAAATTCCCAGAAATAATTTTGAGTATGCAATATGGCCCGTTTCAAGGTTGACAATTCCAGAGTATTCCAAGTTTGATGAAAATCTATCCAGCCATTCTCTCTGTATATGATTTGGCAATAAACAGATGAATAAAAAAATACGTAATTTTTATATGTTTAAAGATATTAGTTTAATAATAATTTCAAATTTAAAAGGCAGTTAATTCCTTTATTCTAGTCTTATTATGATTTTTTTTATCCTTTAGGGCCTCAAATGAAATTTAAAGGCGTCTTTCACCCAGTTATAATTTCTCCTGATAGAATTGAAGAACTGAGTGTTGTAAACCATACACATAATGGTGAGTTCTTAAGTCCCTGTTTTCTTAGTTAAGATGCATTAATCAATTTATTTACCTTGCCCAGCAAACAGAAAAAGAATGATTCCTAATTATAATACACATAGAGATTCTCTTCTTATAAGAATGATATATTTGTTGGCCACATAGATGTCTTCTTTTTAGGAATGTCTGTTCATATCCTTTGCCCACTTTTTGATGGGGTTGTTTGTTTTTTCCTTATGAATTTATTTAAGTTCCTTGCAGATTCTGGGTATCAGTCCTTTGTCAATGGGTAGATTGCAAAATTTTTCTCGCATTCTGTAGGTTGCCTATTCACTTTGATCCTAGTCTCTTTTGCTATGCATAAACTCTTTAGTTTAATTAGATCCCATTTGTCAATTTTGGCTTTTGTTGCAATTTCTTTTAGTGTTTTAGTCATGAATTCTTTGCCCATGCCTATGTCCTGAATGGTATTGCCTAGGTTTTCTTTTAGGGTATTTATGGTTTTGGGTTTTACATTTAAATCATTAACCATCTTGAGTTGATTTTTGTATAAGGTGTAAGGAAGGGGTCCAGTTTCAGTTTTCTGCATATGGCTAGCCAGTTTTCCCAGCACCATTTATTAAATAGGGAATTCTTTCCCCAGTGCTTGTTTTTGAAGGGTTTGTAAAAGATCAGATGGTTGTAGATGTGTGGTTTTATTTCTAAGGTCTTTGTTCTATTCCATTGGTCTATATATTTGTTTTGGTACCAGTACCATGCTGTTTTGGTTACTGTAGTCTTGTAGTGTAGTTTGAAGTCAGATCATGTGATGCATCCAGCTTTGTTCTTTTTGCATAGGATTGTCTTGGCTATACAGGCTCTTTTTGGTTCCATATGAAATTTAAAGTAGTTTTTCCCTAATTCTGTGAAGAAAGTCAGTGGTAGCTTGGGAGGATAGCATTGAATCTATAAATTACTTTGGGTAGTATTCATGGTATTGATTCTTCCTATCCATGAGCATGGAATGTTTCTCCATTTGTTTGTGTCCTCTCTGATTTCTTTAAGTAGTGGTTGATAGTTCTTCCTTGTAAATTGTATTCCCAGGTATTTTATTCTCTTTGTAGCAATTGCGAATGGGAGTTCATTCATGATTTGGCTCTCCGCTTGTCTATTGTTGGTGTATAGGAATGCTTGTGATTTTTGCGCGTTGATTTTGTATCCTGAGACTTTGCTGAATTTGCATATCAGCTTAAGGAGTTTTTGGGCTGAGACGATGGGGTTTTCTAAATATATAATCATGTCATCTGCAAACAGAGACAATTTGACTCCATCTCTTCCTATTTGAATATCTTTATTTCTTTCTGTTACCTGATTGCACTGACCATAACTTCCAATACTGTGTTGAATAGGAGTGGTGAGAGAGGGCATCCTTATCTTGTGCCAGTTTTCAAAGGGAATCCTTCCAGCTTTTGCCCATTCAGTATGATATTGGCTATAGGTTTGTCACAAATAGCTCTTATTATTTTGAGATATGGTCCATCAATACCTAGTTTATTGAAAGTTTTTAACATGAGGTGATGTTGAATTTTATCAAAGGCCTTTTCTGCATCTATTGAGATAATCATGTGATTTTCATCACTGGTTCTATTTATGTGAGGGATTACATTTATGAATTTGCATATATTGAACCAGCTTTGCATCCCTGGGATGAAGCCAACATGATCGTGGTGGATAAGCTTTTTGATGTGCTGTTCATCATCACTGATCATTAGAGAAATGCAAATCAAAACCACAGTGAGATACCATCTCATGCCAGTCAGAATGGTGATTATTAAAAAGTCAGGAAACAATAAATGCTGGCAAGGCTATGGAGAAATAGTAATGCTTTTACACTGTTGGTGGGGGTATAAGTTAGTTCAACCATTGTGGAAAACAGTGTGGCAATTCCTCAAGGATCTAGAATCAGAAATAACATTTGACCCAGCAATCCCATTACTGAGTATATACCCGAGGGATTATAAATCATTCCACTATAAAGACACATGCACACTTATGTTTATTGCAGCACTATTTACAATAGCAAAGACTTGGAACCAACCCAAATGCACATCAATGATAGACTGGATAAAGAAAATGTGGCACATATACACCATGGAATACTATGCAGCCATAAAAAAGAATGAGATCATGTCCTTTGCAGGGACATGGATGAAGCTGGAAGCCATCATTCTCAGCAAACCAACACAGGAACAGAAAACCAAATACCACATGTTCTTACTTATAAGTGGAAGTTGAACAATGAGAACACATGGACACAGGGAGGGGAACAACACATACTGGGGCCTGTTAGTGGGTGGGGGGCAAGGGAAGGGAGAGCATTAGGACAAATACCTAATGCATGCAAGGCTTAAAACCTAGATGACAGGTTGATAGGTGCAGCAAACCACCATAGCACATGTATACCTATGTAACAAACCTGCACATTCTGCACATGTATCCCAGAACTTAAAGTAAAATAAAATAAAAAGAAAATGGGGACAGAAAGCATTAAAAAAAAAAAAAAAAAAGAATGATAACATTCTGGAGGAAGACTCAGAGAATAATTCTCTAAAGTTAATCTAAATACTAGTTGTCTGAATAGTTCAATTTTTACCGAAAAACTTCTGTCTGCAATATCAGAGAAATATAAAAACTATTCAATGAAGGATACAGTGCTAAGTGCTGGACAGAAGATAAAACTGGATATAACACAGTCTTTGCTCTTCAAAACCACAGTAGCAAGTTTATGTATTAAACAGCTTACAGACTGGTTTTTCTATTCCTGTGGAGGAAATTGATTTAATGGCAATGATGAGAAACAATAGAAATGTGGATTTGGAGTACAGCCTCTGAAATCTAACTCTTGACAATGGCATATATTAGCTGTCAGATCTTAGGCAAGTTACTTAACTCTCAGTTTCTTCATCTGTGAAATGGGGCTATTAATATCTCATAGGTATGTTCAGATTTAAGGAGATTATCTAAAGCATTCAACATAATACTTGATAGAGTGAGTGTTCAAAGAATTCAGCCTTCATTACCTCCATCACCACCACTTACATCACTAGTACCACCTCTACCATTACCCCCACCTTCATCACCATCACCACACCACCCCCTTACTGCTATCCCTACCACCACCGCCTCACCACTACTTGCATTACCACCATTACCTTCAACATCATCACTACCCATCACCACCATCACCAATAAGCAGGGCAGCATGTATCCAGTATAAAGATTCTATGTCTGTAGCTTTGGTCTAATGGACATGTTCAGGTCAGCAGTGATCACACTGTGTTATTTACAAATGACTTCATTTCAGGACTCACCCTTGGTGCTGGTCTCAGCCTAGCCCAGGTGAAGGACATTTTGGCTGATGTAGTCCAGAAGCTTCCAGAGGAGAAGACACAGACATACCATGCTCTCCTGAAGCATTTGGGAACTCTGGCTGGGTCCCAGATCAGGAACATGGCTGTATGTATCTGATGACAGTAAACTCTGGTAGGCATCCCTTGGTGACACTCCCTGATGAATCATGACATTTTCATTCTTTTGGAACAGACAAAAAAAAAAAAAAAAAATTAGTTATCCAAAGTCGTACTTAATCCTTATTTTAGCACTTGCGTTTTTATGATTATATAACTGAAATGAAACTAACTCATTATTTTAAAAAGTCTTTAGGGGGACACATCATTAGCAGGCATCCAGATTCAGATCTGAATCCCATCCTGGCTGTGGGTAACTGTACCCTCAACTTGCTATCAAAAGGTAAGTGACAGCCCTGACTTGGAGATTATTAAGCTGTTTCTCTACCCCTTTTTCTCTCTGGGGAGGCAGGAAGTCCAGTCTTGAAAATGACTTTTCCCTATAATATCAATAATTTTCTCTGCTTTTCTGGATACTGGAAATGTTGTGAGTCTTGTCTTAATAGCACAGGCTTTCTTCCCTTGTGTCTTTCTGGTGCTTTTTTCTCATACTGGTCACCCTACACTGGACATGTTTGTGTTGGTTAATGTCCGGGTGTAATCTGACTATTGCTGAGAACTACATGCTATTGAGAACTATTGGGTCCCTCTGTTGAAGACATTCTCCAGGTGGCACAGGAGTGTTGCGGCACCCATATTGTGCTTTGAGCTCATACTTAATTTATCATTGATGGAAACATACAGGTCTTTTTCAGGTGAACAATGATTGGACCTCATTCTATATTTATTTACTTGATTTTTGTTCTTGAAACTAAGTCCACAACATCTAATTTATTGCTTCTTCCAACTTGCTTGAAAATTATTAGGAAGTTCTAATTGGTCCTCTATAAATTTGTGGGGTTTTTGTTTCATTAAAAAATATGGACTGGTTTTCTATCATCTGCATTGTTAAATACTTACTCTTCATATCATTTAAACCACAAAGCTATCTTTTTTTTTCTTTTTTCTTTTTTTTTGAAATGGAGTCTCGCTCTGTCGCCCAGTCTGAAGTGCAGTGGCACGATCTTGGCTCACTGCAACCTCTACCTCCTGGGTTCAAGCAATTCTCCTGCCTCAGCCTCCTGAGTAGCTGGGACTGCAGGCACGCACCACCATGCCCAGCTAATTTTTGTGTTTTTAATAGAGACATGGTTTCACTGTGTTGGCTAGGCTGGTCTTGAACTGACGTCAGGTGATCCACCCACCTCTGCCTCCCAAAGTATTGGGATTACAGGCATGAGCCACTATGCTTGGTCGCAAAACTATCTTAAAGAGGAAGATTTACATTCAGGGTTTTCAATTTAAGTAACATCCCCTTAAAAAGTCATACTATGAGAAACAGGTTTTGTGATGTGAATATAGACATCAAAAGCTTCTTAGCTTTCATTATTTTGTTATAGTTTTAAACTCTTCCTAATATACTGATTAAAGAACTAAAATTCTTCAGGTGTTGGAATGAGATATAAAAAAGTAAGATAACACCTCACTAGTATACAAATTTATTAAAGATAATTTCTTATTCATGACTGTACCTAGTGGGGTTCCTGGTTATAAACAATAAATATTTGTTGACTGACTTGATCAGAATATCAAAAGAGATATGAATATTTACTCCCTACTTGTAAAGCTTTAAGTGAATTGTGTTGTCAGGAAGAGGACTGCTAAGGTTCTATTCTACCTGAAACTCTGGGCTACTCTGTGAGATCTTTTTATCTATTTTTTAAATTTATTTTTTATTTAAAAACATTTTTTTTAGGCAGAGTCTCACTTTGTCATCCAGGCTGGAGTACAGTGGCATGACCTCAGCCCACTGCAACCTCTCCCTCCCAGGTTCAAGTGATTTTCCTGCTTCAGCTTCCTGAGTAGCTGGGACTACAGGGGTGCACAACCACGCCCAGCTAATTTGTTTGTATTTTTAATAGAGAAGGGGTTTCACCATGTTGGCCAGGCTGGTCTCAAACTCCTGACCTCAAATGATCCACCTGCCTCGGCCTCCCAAAATGCTAGGATTACAGGTGTGAACCACCATGCCCAGTCGATGTTTTTATCGATGAGAAAGCAAGGAAAAAAAAAAGAGATGGGGCCTAGACTAGAAGAAGCATTGCAAGATGCATTATAGGGTAAAAGACCTGCTAAGCATAGGAAGAGCACATGTTTCCCTGAACACCCAGTTTCCTCAGGTATTTGGTGGAATTACTTCCCAAGTTTTGGAAGTTTATTTAATAGACCAAACAGATTCCAGGGAAAGTGTCATTTCTTTCCACAGAAGGAAAACGACAGATTCCTTTAAACGAGCAGTTCCTCAGCAAGTGCCCTAATGCAGATCTTAAGCCTCAAGAAATTTTGGTCTCAGTGAACATCCCCTACTCAAGGAAGGTGAGAACATCCCACCGTCAATTTCCCAGTTCCACCTGTGATGCTATGGTTTGTTTATTCCAGCCTATGGTGAAATAAGAAAAAGGGTTAAGTGTTTATGGGGGAGATAAAGGCTCAACTTCAGGAAGTGGTATGAGGTCATTATTTTAACACTTGTGAATAGTTGCCTTTTCATTGTATTACGCATGCCCCTATCATTCCTCAAATTAGGAGATTTTTTTTTAGATCAAGTCTTGCTCTGTTGCCCAGGCTGGAGTGCAGTGGCATGATCTTGGCTCACTGCAACCTCTGCCTCCCAGGTTCAAGTGATTCTCCTGCATCAGCCTCCTGAGTAGCTGAGATTACAGGTGCACACCACCATGCCCAGCTAATTTTTGTATTTTTATTAGAGACGGGGTTTCGCCATGTTGGCCAGGCTGGTCTCGAACTCCTGACCTCAGGTGATCCATCCATCTTAGCCTCCCAAAATGCTGGGATTACAGGTGTGAGCCACCACTCCCAGCCTCATCTCTGCCTTTCTCACTCTTTCTCCCCCTACCCCAAGCTCTAAAGTAACTTTTTAACAGGTTTTTGTCCCATAAGCCTTTCTCCCTAAATATGACATGAAGAGTATGCCTCTACCTATATCCTGGGGTTTGAAAAAAGCCTAAAAATACATTTGCAATAGAACTTAGTGGAAAACACATGAGTCTTTGCATGAGATAGAATCAGATTTGAATCCTGGTTTCAAGACCTGAACTAATTACTGAATCCTTCTGTGCCTTGGATTCCTCATCTATAAAATGGGAATACTCAAGCCTGCCTCAGAGGATGTATTATTTGCTAGGGCTACCATAACAAAGAACTACACACTGGGTGGCCTCAACAGCAGAGATTGATTTTTTGGAGATGCTGGGGGCTACACATCTGATATCAATGTGACACTCAACACACACATACTGTCCAGCGCACAGGCGACAGCAACATACACAGACTGCCTGGTGCGTAGGTGACACTCAACACATACGGACTGCCTGGTGCGTAGGTGGTGCTCAGTGTTTCTACATGTGCCACTTAACTGTTTCTTTCAGTTGGAATTTGTGTCAGCCTTCCGACAAGCCCAGCGACAGGAGAATGCACTAGCGATAGTCAATTCAGGAATGAGAGTCTTTTTTGGAGAAGGGCATGGCATTATTAGAGAGTTATCCATCTCATATGGAGGCGTTGGTCCAGCCACCATCTGTGCCAAGAATTCCTGCCAGAAACTCATTGGAAGGTAAGGCATTAGAGGTAAGGGCTCCTCTAATACTTGTCCTTAGACTCCAAGTATTAAAGGAGCCCTTTTTGTGGTGAGATGTGATTACAAGAAGAAAAGTGTTCCATACCTTTCTATTTAATGGCTGGGAATTCCAATAAGATTTTGTTATTATTTCCATATGTCTTGATTTTAGTGAATTCTGAAGTGGGAATTATATACGCTGTGTGTATGCGTGTGTGTGTGTGTGTGTGTGTGAGAGAGAGAGAGAGAGAGAGAGAGAGAGAGAAAAGCCCTCTCCCAACGGTGCCAATTTGTATTCTTTATTTTGGGAGAATAATTTGCCATGATGGAAAACCAATTATGTGAGTTTGTTCTATAATAAATTGTTGAAGGCATTTGCTTGGTTCTCCATCTGTCAAAGATGGGTGATCATACCTACCTCATAGGGCAGTTGAGAGGATTAAGTGAGTGAATACATATAGGGTGCTAAAAGCAGAACTTGGCATGCAATAAATGTCCTAGTGATATGAGGGTCAGTTACTCCTGGACTATGGATTTTATATGAGTTCATTTATTTCTCTGGATCATTGTGTGAGTTGGGTTCTACTAATGTTCCCCTCTTACAGGTGAGGACATGGTGAGACCCAGGCTAGACACCTTGAGAGTGGTGGGCCAATTTGAACTCGGGCTGCCTGATCTAGAGCTTGTACTCTTATTTCCTGTATTAAACTGTGGCTATTTGTCTTACCCATTAGGTGAAGATATGGGGTAATAAACCCTGTCAGGCTAGGAGTTTTCTCTTTGGACTTTCCAGGCACTGGAATGAAGAAATGCTGGATACAGCTTGCAGGCTTGTTCTGGAGGAAGTCTCCCTTTCGGGCTCGGCGCCAGGTGGAAAGGTGGAGTTCAAGAGGACTCTCATCGTCAGCTTCCTCTTCAAGTTCTACCTGGAAGTGTCACAGATTTTGAAAAAGATGGTAAGCAGCACTGGTTACACATTAACTTCCTCGGTACTGGGAGCTATGATGACATCCAAAGTAGAGGCAATGACTCCCTACCAAATAGCTGTAGAATAAAACAGACAATCCACTTTAGAAACACATGCACTTGCTGAGCATCCCTCAGCCTGTCTGTGGGTGGAGATGAGTTTAGGGAAGAATTGCAAGTAGAGCCAAGAGTTGGGCAAGCTTGTATTTAACACCACTCAATGATTTTGTTTCTGACCGGTAGTTTTCCTAGGTTATGTTCAGAAAACTTGCTAATGATTTGAATATGTTTTCCCTCCATAGGGCATTTCTTCCTCTTGAGATATTACCTTCACATTGAGGTTGACTTCATGTGTTTAGTGTTCTTTTCCAGATTCAGTTTCATTTCCCTAGCCTGTCAGGTGACGATGGCAGCCACTGCACAAGATGATTGTGAAATGTGTCATTGTGGGAAAATGGCTTCACATGGTCCCTAGTGCTTCAGAGGAAATCCATAGTATTAGTCATAATAATAGCAGTGACAGTCCATGCATTCTTTTGCCTGATCTCTCTTAGGGCAAACAATGAAAGCTACAAGATTGTTGACTGTGGAGGGCACAACTAAAAAAACAATCTCTGAATAAATCCATTAGACCCAAAGGAGACTTGAGCCTCATTGGCCTCACAAATCCCATGCTATAACCAGCTGACCAAAATAGACTAGAAGCCAAGAATAGTCTTCCTGTGGTATAGTAGTTAGTATGGTCACTTTAAATAGGAGACACAGTCCTCTCTTATCCTTGCTTTTTAGGGTATCTTCTCATTGTAGGTGGCAGCAACTAGGAACCAGAAGGGTAGTATCACATTTTTAAGAATGAAAACTTGAAATCATAGATAAGTGACATATTGTCACCAGGTAACCAATTATAGACTCTTCCAATTAGTAGCAAACTAATGTAATTTCTGGGTGACTCAAGTGATAGAATTTAAAACTTTTGCCTTATAGTCTTATACCCCTCCTCTCTTTAAAAATAATAGCTTCTGTTGATTTTATTTAATTTTTTTTGAGACAGGGTCTCACTCTGTCACCCACGTTGGAATACAGTGGTGTGATATCATAGCGCAGTGCAGCCTCAACTTCCTGGACTCAAGCAGTCCTCCCACCTCAGCCTCCCAAGTAGCTGAGACCATAGGCATGCACCACCATGCCCAGCTAGTTTCTTTATTTTTTTGTAAAGACAGGGTCTTACTATGTTGCCCAAGCTGGTCTTGAACTTCTGGACTCAAGCAATCCTCCTGCCTTGGCCTCCCAAAATGCTGGAATTACAGGCATGAGCCATGGCACCTAGCTGGTTTTATTTTCTATTAAAATTATGTAAATTAGAAAAATAACCACCAAGTGTATTGTTGAAAGCCTTTCCCCCCATCCAGCTCTAGGCTGTACAATGTCCACAGTCTTGTGTAAAGAACCGAATGACTCACTTCCCTCAGTCCTGAGGAATATTCTTGCTGGGGATCAGAATCCTTCCCACTGTGGGGCAGTGGCAGGGATGCAGCCTGTGTCCCCCTTTCTACACAGCTGGAAGGCAACATGGAACAGCTTTATACTTATTTGCAATGGTGTACTTTGATGTTTTCCTGGCTTAAGTATTTTCTTCCTTTCCATTTTATTTGCTTAGCTTCTATCTTACTTTTGGATCAGTTTGTAAGTCCTCATATCATTTAGGAGAGTATATGAGAGAATCATAAGAAACATACAGCTGGTGGAAGCCAGTTACCTACCGTATTCATCTGGCTTTTCATAATATAAGGAAGTATGTATGCACCTTTCAGAGTATTTGTCCTTGAGTCAGGGAGCTGCTTGTATATCTGGGGTTCTGAATAGGGCGAGTGCTTAATACATGTGAGACTTCAGAGTAGAGATGCTTGCTAAGACTCATGCTAGCCTCCCTTCCAGAATCATTCTGGCGCATTCAAACCATTTAAAATATCTGCAATGGTTCTACTTTTCAGGACCCAGTTCACTATCCTAGCCTTGCAGACAAGTATGAAAGTGCTTTAGAAGATCTTCATTCCAAACATCACTGCAGTACATTAAAGTACCAGGTGAGTGGTATTTTTGTTTTTTGAAATTCACAGTCTGGGCTATAGTGCTTTGACCTGGACATTCCCACTGTCTCTCCATGAAACTCAAGCTCCGTAAGTCCAAGTTCCACTTCTGGTAAACTCATAGCTTCCTTTAGGGGTAATTAAAATTCCAAAATCAGTGAAGAATTGTGATTAAAGACAAATCTAGCAGTGGTATTTTGTCGATTTGGGTCTTAAAGGTCACGTGCTTTGCACTGTGGCCTTGTACCACAGACACACATGAGCTGGCCACCTTGTCACGTGTTTCCTGCTCTGGGCACTGCAGGCATCAGAGTCCAATAAAGCCAGGCTCTTCGGCAGGGCCGTGGGCTGCTTTGCTTTCATTTTTAGAGGAAAAGACACAGCCCCTGGAGGTTGATGAAAATGCAATAATGCTTTTAAGAAGAACTGCTGATTTGTTTAGCGTGAATGTGAAGATATTTCACTCCCTTAGTCCCTATTCTCCTAGTGATTTTTCTGTGAGTTACATTTTAGAATTGAATCAAACGTAAGTACTAAGAGCTTTTCGTAAGCTCTCCTGATGAAGGCTGACTATTAGAAAACAGAATTCCTAACTCTCAAATGGAATTTTCTGCCACCTCATAAAAATATTGCCTGAAGTCACCCTGTTGGTAAAGTGGATACAGTGTGGTGTGTTTTTCCTTGAAATTATTATCAGGAAACTTGACCTCGAGAGTTTTAATAAGTCAAGAACATGAAAAGGCTTTTTAAAGCATTTGTTCACTGAATCTAATGTTGGATTTAGTTGTAAAAGCTTATAATATGTCATAATGAACATTGAAGCTGGTGTGTATTCCTTGAGGTTTTCGGTTCAATGTTTAAAAGTTAAAATGCACCAAACTCCATTGAAAATGATCATTTTGAAAGTTAAAAACAGCTGCCATCTCCCCTGGTGTTCTTTTCAAATATGATAGTTGAACCCTTCGGCTTATAAATGCCATAATATTTCTTAAACAATGGAATAAATTTCAGAAAGAAACAACAGCAAATTCATAGATATCGAAATCATCCAAAGAAAAAGGAAATTTTTCACATAGTGCATGATCTTGAATGAGAGTTTATCATTGATTGCAAAACAAAGTTTTAGATACAAAGTGTCTGCCAGATAGGTGAGTTTTGCTTTTGTTTTGCCTGTGGTTTTTCACACGCACATACAAATATCCGCATTGCTAGAGCAACGTCAGCACTCATGAATAGCATTTTCCCCCTAAATCAGTTCATTTGTTTTGAAAGCATTTTGACACAGCTTCAAAAGATCACCAGTTTGAGGTGGCAACATTCTTCCTTCCATAGTATCTTTAGCCAAATACTAAGCGGAAGCAGGTAATGGAGGACAGCCTCTTTTACCAGTAGATTTATCATGACTGACTGCAAAAAAAAAAGAAAGAAAAAAAAAATGATATCTTTGACTATAGGACAAAGACATTTTTGGAATTTTTCCTCAGTTTTTTGGCCAGCCTCACACAACATGGTTTCAAAAGACTTTTTTTCAATGTGATGAAGTGTTCCATTGGTTACAGTGAAACGTGTTATGTCAGTTAACTCCCAGACCCATTACAGATAGCTATGAATGTCTTTCCTTAATGTCTGAGCTTGTGAAGTATCTGGAAGTTTGCTTTTCAGGATGAAAAAAGATCTTAGGGTTTTAAAAAGAAGATGTGGGTGATTTTTTTCACTCAAATGTGTGTTCAGGTTGAAAGCCCAAGCAGCATCCCAGCTCAGGACTTTGGGGGATATTTTGCAGAGGAAGTCAATTCCTACCATCTGCAACATATGAAAAACCACACCTGGTAGAACCTCATTGTTGGTTTTTCCTTTTCATCACTATCTCAGCTCCTCGAAGCAGACGAGGAAGAGGAGAACTGAGGGGAGTCCTTTGCCATGAGGACAGGGCAGTGTGAGCTACGCCAAAGGGCTGGAGTGTTGGGACTGCCTCCAATCTGTGCTCATGCCTGAACCCCAATAAGTAAACTTTTCTCTAGTTTTCCCTAGTCCCCTACATTCGTGGCCTAATATCTACCTTTATTTAATGGAGCCCTGGGCCAAGGCCTAAATTATTTTTCTCGATAGTCTCCTGCTTTCTAGCTTATAAAGTCAGAATGACTCAACAATAACTGAAAAAGAAAAAACAAAAACTTAGTCAATACTCCGTTTTTTGTGCCCTGTATTATACTAACTACAAAATTGAAGTTTACATTTAAGTAAAAGAAATATGAAATTAGAACAATAAATGCTTATCAGCAGTGTTTATTTTGCAGCAAGATGGTAAATTTTATATAAAATAGGAATAAGTGCATCCTACACACATGTCTTATACCTAGTTAATTATAGAAATTACACTACTTTCTGTGCATAGTTGTCAGCCACAATTTGGTTGACATTTTACTTCTTGTCATTATGAAATGACAATATTTCATTGCTTATGAAAGCAATATTTTTTTTCTTTTCGAATCAATGTTGAACATGTTCTGAAATAACACATGCCACTCTGCTGTTCTCTCCTGATATTCCAGCCCTGCCACCTGCCTGGAGAATCTCTGATCTCTATCTCTACCCAGAGGTTTATTTTTTGAGGCCCTTAAATAGTTGGGTAGTGAGTGGGGAGCACTCTTCTCGAGTTCCTGGATCTGTAGAGGGCACTGGAGAACTGTACATTTCACAGCTGTCTTAAGTAAAGCTCTCATTATAACCAGAGCTCTCCTCCATTTGTGGGATTAGATTAATTAAATCCAAATGTTCAGAAAGGAAAGCAAAACATCTACATGAAAAGGAAATGTGTTAATCAGGGGAATCCAGACAGCTTCTCTTCAGTTCCGTAGAGCAAGAGGCTTGGAGCACTTTTATTGGACCAGGGCGGACTTTGAAATAGGAAAACCTGCAGTGAAGAGTGAAATGAAATACCATTTTGGATGGATTCAAGTATCTAACTTGTTGTTCATATGTACTGAATAGGCTTTCTCAAACTGCACATTCTGGTAATCAAATACAAAAGAATTTAGCTTTTCTCCCCACTCAGATGCCTTAAAGGACACTATGTTGGAAATAGGCCTGTTTCTTCTTTTTTCTCCCAGTAAAGATTTTTAACCAGGATGTGTTGGCGACTTGTTTTCTCTTCCCTCTTGCCATATGATGTGTAGGCTCATCTCAAAGGAAGATCCAGGGCATTGTAACACTCATCTCAAAGGAAGATCAAGTGCTCAGGGTGATCCTGTGAATTGCAGGATGGGAAGGGGAGGCATCCATAGCTTTTCCCTGACTGCGACCTGGCCAACATGACTGCATGCCCCTCACCCCCAGATCTTCCAGAGAAAGCCTCTGGGAGTCTGGCCTCAGTCCCACTACCAAGTGCAATGTGGACACAGTGAGTTACAGACTGGGGTACCCGCCAGGGCTTAGCAGGCCACTCCTCAGCCACAGCCTTCACCCTGGCCTTATGTCTCTTCACTCGTTCTCCTTCTTTCTTCATACCTTCAATTCTTTTCACAATACACACCCAAGTGGGAAAGCCAGAAACTCCCATATTTGAAATACCAGGGCAGACATTGTGCTGACTAATCTCTGCTTTGGTTAATGAAACACATTTAAGGTATTTACAGAGCCACCAGCAAGGCATTCTGCTCCAGGGGGCTTTAAGACAGAGCCACATTAGTGAATCATTACTCCAACTGCAGGTCCCTTTGGCTTCATTCTCTACCAGGATTGTCTAAGTTAAGAGTTTTGCCAATTGTTTCTTACATTGCCTCACTCAAAATAGAAAAAAAGAAGGCTACTCTGGTTGAAGTAATAACCTCAGTATTTTCTATAAACATAGTCACGATATCACCATACTCTTCTGTAAAATATTATATGTGTCATGCTTATATAGAAACAGTAAGGTCATTTTGATAATAAAATTTAAAGAGATACATAAGCATTAGCAAGAGGACATAATTTTATATTATCAAGAAGAAAGATTTAAATTTGTTTACTTATGCAAATGGAATTTTCATTAGAGATGTTTGGGGTCTACATTCAAAAAAGGTGAAAAATAAGAACATCATCAGGGATTGACATACCAGTTGGCTTATTGAATTACTGTAGTAGGTTTATTGTCTTGGTGTTATTAATAGTGACTTTTTTCTTTTTTTATGGAGTCTCTCTCTCCCAGGCCGGAGTGCAGTGCTGTGATCTTGGCTCACTGCAACCTCCACCTCCCAGGTTCCAGCCATTCTGCAGCCTCAGCCTCCCAAGTAGCTGGGATTACAGGCATGTGCCACCATACCTGGCTACTTTTTTTTTTTTTGTATTTTTAGTAGAGATGGGGTTTCACCATGTTGGCCAGGCTTGTCTCAAACTCCTGACCTCAAGTGATCTGCCCACCTTAGCCTCCCAAAGTGCTGGGATTATACGCATGAGCCACTGTGCCCAGCCCAATAGTGATTTTTCATACGCAATAGTATTCTGGTTTGAGTGTAAATTATATAGCTACCTTCTTATGGGAGATGTGCATAATAATAATTCCTACTTTCTCTATAGAAATGTAAAAGTATATTTTGGTTATTTATTAAACAGCATATGGGCCCAAAGCAGCATCCTGAAGACCCAATTGGCCACCCCATCATGCATCTGTCTGGTGTGAAGCACGCCACGGGGGAGGCCATCTACTGTGATGACATGCCTCCGGTGGACCAGGAACTTTTCTTGACTTTTGTGACTAGTTCAAGAGCTCATGCTAAGATTATGTAAGTGATAAAGTTCTTACCCAATGGGCATAAATGATTGTCTTTTCATCTAAGTCACATTAGTGAAAAGTAATGGTGTGAAGAAATAGGCTATTTGTTGGTGATATCCAATGCAGACCAGAGGTGAAATGGGATCGAAATGTAGGATTTACTACAACTTCATTGTCCCAAGAATTTTTTCTCAATTGTCTGGCAGAGACTGTTGGACAGTTCTTACCTCTCTCATATCTTATTCTCCAATTACCCATGTTCTCAGCCTCTATGGCCACTCTCAGAGCTCTGCTGTGTATATCACCTAGGTCTATTGATCTGTCAGAAGCTCTCAGCATGCCCGGTGTGGTGGACGTCATAACAGCAGAACATCTTAGTGACGTCAACTCCTTCTGCTTTTTCACCGAAGCTGAGGAATTTCTGGCGACAGATAAGGTACTGCATTTTTGCTTTCTATTTGAAAAATAACTTTCTCAGTTAATGGTGCTTCATATTTTCTTAACGATATCATCTAATTTGGCACACCATGAAAGACTCCAGTATTCTTAGAATGCTTATTATAAAGGTATATTCTAATATTGAATGAATTCAAATATATTCATTTTCCATGTAAGTGAAGACATTAACTAGTTATGTAAAAGATTATTTGGTATTTTACATTTTCTAATAGTGAGATGGCCTGCTGCTAATGGTATAAATGGATAAATGAAGATGGATTAATGATAACTTTTATATGGAAATCCCTTTCCTGAGAACTCCTTATTATTGTCCCAGTCTCAGCGTGGTCAAAGTTCAACTACAAGTTCAAGTGATATCTACACCATGAAGCCTTTTTTCTCATTCTTCAATCCAGAAGTAGTGTTTGTTCTCTCTCTCTCTCAATCTCTCTCTCTCTGTCTTAATCTCTCTCTCTCTCAACTTATTCTGATTCATTCATATTTCCGTGTGTTAAATGGGCTTTTTATTTTTTATTTTATTTTATTTTTATTTTTTTAAAATGGAGTTTCTCTTTGTCACCCAGGCTGGAGTGTAGTGGCATGATCTTGGTTCACTGCAACATCCACCTCCCGGGTTCAAGCAATTCTCCTGCCTCAGCTTCCTGAGTAGCTGGGATTACAGGCATGCACCACCATGCCCAGCTAATTTTTGTATTTTTAGTAGAGAGGGTTTTTGCCATGTTGGCCAGGCTGGTCTCGAACTCCGTACCTCAGGTGATCTGCCTGCCTCGGCCTCCCAAAGTGCTGGGTTTACAGGCATGAGCCACCACACTGGGCCTAAATGGGCTTTTTAAAAGTGAGCATCTGTGATGTCTGGTCACCATAGTTGAACCAGATATGTATGATCTCTACTCTCATGGAGCTTAAAGTCTAGAGGAGAAAATGAAGTGACCTTTAATGTACTTTCTACCTTGTGTTAAGTTTGTTTATTTTGATGTCTTTTATATTTCCTCTATCTAGTATAAATTCCTTGAGTGAGGACCCATGTCTGATTCATCTGTGTATTCCACACACTGCTTCACACATTGCAGGGTGAATGAGTGGAGGTATAGTGATAACATTGTTGCCTTGTGAAAATTACAAATGATTAAAACTTTGGCTACAGCAAGGACAGCAGTCAGCAAGTTTTCTGCATAACTCAGACTGCTCAGTTCAGTGTTTACCCAAAAGGGCTTCATAATTTGAAACAGTCCCTTCCTCTGGCTCTCCCTGGAAGATACTTCCTGGAAGATATTGTCTGTAGAAATGAAAGCTTGATGACTGAGAGTTTGAACTCAAGGTTGAAACTCCCCCAAAGCAGGGCTGTGTAGCACTGGCAGAGATGGTGAGAATTTAAGGCCTTTGCATAAATGTTTACTAAACAAGTGAAACTGATCTTGGCTGCATGATAGTGTCTGCTCTCTGAGATGTGCTTATGAAGATTATAAGCATCTCAGGAGCCACATCTATGTGCCAGGTCACAGAAGCCAAATTAGGAGACTTTGGAGTGCCATTGTGAATGATTGCCTTTGTTGGTGTAATGCTTTTTAAAACATTCATTTATGGCACTTAATGGCTTTTAAAAATCTTTTCATTGTAGAAATTGTAAGCATATACAATAATGGGAAAGTACTGTACAATGAACTCCATAGATCCATCAATCAGCTTCAACAGTTATCAACATGTTGCCATTCTTGTTTCATTTTTCTCTCCTTCACTGCCCCCCTCCAACGAACACACTTCTTTTTGTGTGTTCATGCTAGATTTAATGTTTTCAATACCTTTTTTTTCTGATGACAAAACTACTTTATGTTCATTGTGGAAAAGACACAGTAGTTTAAAGTCGATTTTTAAAATGAGTGATTACGTTGAAATTGTGAATCACAGCATAAGGTAGGAGAGAGAACTCAGTAGTCATGGTGACTTCTTCCAGTCCAGACTGATTTTACCTTTCTCAAGGCTTAAGGTTTCTTTTCCCCGTCTACATTTCTGCTCTGGTCCCTGTGTGAACTCCTGAGTCCAGCTACCCCACCTGCAGGTGAATAATCCCCAGGAAGGGGATGCCGTCTGCTTGGTTGCATCTTGGCTAGGATGCCTTTTCATGAAAAGACAGTTTGTGAGGAGAGATGTGCTCACCAGCAGGCTTCTGTTATCACAGGGGACTCCCCTTCCCAGGTCACCCCCTTTTTCTCTCTGGTTGAGATGAGCTATGACTTCCTGGTCTCCCTGTCCATAAAGGCAGAGGTTGCGTCTCTCAGAACAGCTCTGATTGTCGTGTGACAGCCACACGTCAAGCCATGGGACAGGCTGGCCTTCACACAGCCTCATAGGCTTCGCCTGGAGCCTGAGCCTCCTGTCCTCGAGACAGCATGACTCCTGCTCCTCTGATACAGCACAAGGATCTAAACTTCCCCCAGTGCCTGGGGTCAGGAGGCCAGCTGTGGTTACAGTCATGGACAGATGTGGAGGGGTCACATCTAGCCCTAACCCTCATGTGATCTAGTACTAGGAGGGAGGAAGAAAATAAATAAAAGAGAGGACCTGATGCCTGCCCTCCTTGACAACAAAGGTCTTTCTGTGTCGTAGGTGTTCTGTGTGGGTCAGCTTGTCTGTGCCGTGCTTGCTGATTCTGAGGTTCAGGCAAAGCGAGCTGCTAAGCAAGTGAAGATTGTCTATCAAGATTTGGAGCCACTGATCCTAACAATCGAGGTAATGAGTTCCATGGTGGTGCCAGTTGGGAGCCAGAACAAGTATCGGTTAAAATGCTTTTGGCTACCGTAACAGAAAAATGTGGCTCAAAGTGGCCTCCAAAATACAGGGACTTTGTTAACCTCTAAAGAGTCTCAGTATTAACAATTTCCCCAAGGACGCGGCTTTTTTCTGTTGCTCCTCTCTGCTGCCCACGATAGAAGCTCGATTCCTGTGGTCACACAGATGGCCACCAGGACAACCTGGACTTCCTCATTCATGTTCGAGGAGTAAGAGGAACCCTACTGCCCCAGCATTCCAAGCACAAATCCTGAGATCCAGCCTCATTAAGCCATTTAGGTGACATATCCATCTCTGAATTAATGACTGGCAGGGGAATGGAGGAGCTGTTGGTTACTTCTAGGGGTTGGAGTTGGGGCCAGATTTCTCTGAAGTAAGTGGGCTACATAGGGGAGTGTAGGAAACTGAAACAAATCTGAGCCCTGTTGGGAAAGGGGAAGGGGAGAGGATGCTGGATGGGAACCAGTGATGTCCAGGAAAGTGGATCCACTCTGTGACTTTGTACCCACCTTCACTCAGGCACACAGTGAGGACCAACAGGATGTTCCATGAAGTGAGTGTCAGAGACACGATTTTTAGATTTTTCAAGAGATAAATCGTATGATGCCTACAGGTATTTTGGCAACTTAAACAAACTGGAGAATTGCATTTTCTCTTGTGATGTTGAGAGAGGAGTTGAAAATTTATAAAGGCTATAAGACTCGTCTCCGTGAAATGATAGGATGTTCTGTGTGCATTCCATTGGTTCTTATAATTTCCTGAATGATGAAAGAATGAACACTGGGGAGGCAGTGTAAGTAGATGAGACTCAGTCTATACAGGCTGCATGTGCTCTGGGACACAATATTAGCTTCACAGCATAATGAACATGTTGTTCTCTGGGTGACCAGCATGGCCTGAGGCAGAATTGAGGAAGCGACCTGGGCACCATGAGTGTCTCCAGGAGAACTGGGTGTTGGGGAGTTTTCTGCCATGCTGCTTGATGCTTAGGAACATGGAGTTTGTCTCTGGGAATTTTTCTTACATTTTCAAATAAAAATAAAATCATGTCAAAAAGACAAAAATGTAGAAGTTTAATTGGAGTCGAAGTGTGATTAGGCCTCCCAAATTTTCCTGGCCAGTTTCAAATTCAAACACTCTGTTCCCTTCTCAGGCCCTTTTCATTTACGTGTTGCCTGCTGCTCTTGCTTCCTATATTCCATCCCCCGAAGTTTTGCTGGAGAGTTAGAATTACTTATTAGAAATTATTTACATAGTACTTCATCAATGTTTTGTGTATAAATCTTTGCCCAATATCAGGGGCTAAATATCTACTCTTCACTCCCCCTACCTTCCAGCCAAATAAAAGCCCCTATAAGCAAATATAATAGATGCCACTCCCCCCGCCCTCATCACTTCAACCAATAGGCTCGTGATTGTCTGCCAGAGAATCCCAGCATCAGATTCAAGCTTTGGCTTTGTGGAAAAGAGTTGCCTCACAATGTGTTCAGAGATTAAGCTCTCAAAGTTTCATCAACTGGATCAAAGTGAATTTAATCAAAGTTTAGAGGAGGGAAATATGCCCCTCTCCCTATTCATTACAGTTCTTTTATCGCTTTCGTGACTAAGAAAAATTCAGAAAATTGGCTCAAAGTTACTCAAAGAGCAACCAGCCAGTAAAGTTGAAAAAGATTAAGCTTTTAAAAATAGGATTTATAAAACCTAGCTTTTTTTCAACCTGGAATCTCTTTAATCTTGGATTAATAAGAAAAGCACATGAACTGATTCCAATAGGAAGTGTGTTATCAATCAAAAAATAACAAAACCAAATTTATCTCTGTCACTATCACAAAGGTTTAATCTGACTCATGCTTTTCGAGTTTTTAGTAGATTGAATGGGGAAATGATCAAAACTCTTGAATCGAGGGGTAAGGATGATGACCATAATGGAAAAAAATGTGTTCCCTACCAGCATCTGTCATGAATAATAAACATCAACAACAACATGATCATAGCCAGGACCTATACAGAGCTCACTACGTGGTTGACATGATTCTAGGTCAGTTTCACACATTAACGTACTAAATGCTCACAAAAATCCTATGAGGTAAAAACTATTTTCATCCCCATTCTGATGGGGAAACTAAAAAACAGGGTTACCCAAGGTTACATAGCCAGTCAGTAACAAAAGCAATCAACAAACACTCTGTCAAACAAGCTGGGTCCCACCGGTGCTATAAACAAACCAACCTAGTGTTTGAATGGGGGAAATGGCAGAATCACAATAGCATATCCCTCTAAGGGGTGTTGTCTAGACACCTACTGGTGGCCAAAAGGAAACAGAGATAAGAGAATCCCCAACTACCAACAGAGTGGAATTTCATGGATGGACAATAACCCACAGTGGATAATGCCAGCAGGAGCTGGCACACCACATTTGCCAGTGGACACATGGATTACTGCAAGATAAATTCTCAGGGATAGCTAAAAACCAACCTATGTTACTGTAACTACATCTCTGGTTATGTGTACCACTGTACGCCTTTACTGGGCACCGAGGGAGAGCCAATAGAAGCCAGTGTATAAATGGATTTGTACACCCAGCACCCAGACAGGGCTTGTCTGAAATCTTACTTCAGAGCTAGAGGTCCCAGGTGCTCTACTGCCCCGTGCAAATGAAATGCTCATCCCCACAAAGAAGGAATGTGGGGCTGGCAGGCAGAGCCACCATGATCCCAATCACTAGAGTCTCTACAACTAGCAATTGTTGAGTGCTTACTATATGCCGTATAAGCTCTTCACATGTTTTATTTCATTTTATCTTCACCAACCACGATCCTATTGGAGCTATATGTACACCTGTTACTTCCATTTTACAGATGATGGTAAGAGAGGTGAAGTGACAGGCCCACAGTCAAAGCTGGTAAATGGGAAAAATGTGTGCAATGCTGTCTGGGTCCAGAGCCTAGGCTCTGAAGCCCTATGCTATATAGCCTTGGCTACATGAAATGGCTTGTGATGTGAAGACAAAAATCTGCCTGGAAAATACTAGTTTCATTCTGGGATCACTTAGATGCCAGTTTTTTTCTGTGCATATTATTTCTTCGGACTCAGTGGGCACATTTACATTTCCTCACTGAGGAGTCTCTCTGCAGTTGGATTGTTAGCTTGGCTCACCAGGGTCATGGTGAAAGTGCACGGGACCACAAGGTGAAGGGAGAAACAGCCTCTGCTCAGAGGATGTGCAGTGTGGTGTGCCTGCCTCCCTAGGTCTTGCCCAAGCTGCCTCACTCTTCTGTTTTCTCTCTAGGAAGCTATACAACACAACTCCTTCTTCGAGCCAGAAAGGAAACTGGAATATGGAAATGTTGATGAAGCATTTAAAGTGGTTGATCAAATTCTTGAAGGTAAAAAAGTAATATAAGGGTAAGCGACCCTGGAAGCCTTCTAAGCATGTCAGTTTAATGCTTCCTTTGCCTTCTGGAAATCATCTGGTAACCTAGGAGGGTTTTGCTCCTCAGGATCAGGTGGAACAGGCACGTCATTCACAAACGCGTTTCCCTCTGTCTCTGGGGTAGGCGAAGAGCCAATGGGGAGGCAAAACAGGAGGCAAGACCCTGCCCCTGTGCCCGATCCCCCTTCCCTCGTCAAGGCTCCAGTTGTTACAGATGTCGTTTCCTTTCCTGTTCACAACCACCCTGCAAGACAGTATTATTAAGTCAATCTTATAGGCTGGCAAATGGAGGCTCAGAGTAATTATGGAGTGTGACCAAGGTCACACAACAGCTACTAAATGACAGAGTCGGCCATTGAATTGATAGGCTTTATTAGGATTTCCAAAGTCCATGTTTGTTCTTCATCCTTTCTCTCATTGATTCTCTCTCTCTTCCTTTCTTCCTTCTCTGCTTTTTCTTCCCTTCCTCTCCCCTTCCCTTTCTCCTTTCTTTCTTCCAGACTTCTTTCCTGCATATCTGTATGTAATTAAAATTAAATTTGCCTCTTAGAAAATAGTTAATTATAACTTTCCAGTACAATTCCTTAACTTTTGGTTTTGAAATATTTTAAAACTTACATAAAAGTTGCAGAAACATTAAAGAAACTCCCAAATATTTTTCACTCAGATTCCCCAATGATACACACACACACACACACACACACACACACACACACACACTTCTGAGCCATTTGAGAGTAAATTGTAAACATGATGTATGTCTCTTTACCCCTAAATACTCAGCGTTTGTTTCCTAAAAACAGGATGTTGTCTAACATAAACATAGTTATCAAAATCAGAATATTAACACATATACTGTTAATCTACACACCTTATTGAAATTTCACCAGTTGTCTCAATAATGTCCTTTATAGCAGAAAAAAGAGGTTCATCATAAGTCTTAAATAACCCATGCTTTCCCCACCACATTCTGCTGTCATTGCTGCTGTGAAAGCTGTCCTAATGCCTGCCTCACAAGATCTCTGATTTACGCAGACATGCTACTGGATGGTTACGGGCAGTCTGTGTCACATCTCAGAGCAGAGAAATCACCTTGCATTGTCTGTCTTTAAGTGAATTTCCAGGACATTGGCCTCTAGTGCATGTTAAAAACTCCCATCTTCTGGGCTAGTCACAGTGACTCACACCTATAATCCCAGCACTTTGGAAGGCCAAGGTGAGTGGATCACTTGAGGCCAGGAATTCGAGACCAGCTTGGCCAAAATGGCGAAAACCCCTCTCTACTAAAAATACAAAATTTCTGGGTGTGGTGGTGGGTGCCTGTAATCGCAGCTACTCAGGAAGCTGAGGCCCAAGAATTGCTTGAACCCTGGAGGCGGAGGTTGCAGTGAGCCGAGATTGCACCACTGTACTCTAGCCTGGGTGACAGGACACTCCATCTCAAACAAACAAACACAACTCCCATCTTCTTAATTTTTCTCTCCAACCTTGATCACAAAAATAGGAAGAATCCTAAGACACATCCCATCCTGAGTGCACAGCCAGAGCTGTGTAATATGTCACCAGTCAGCCCAGCTTCTTGAACCCCAAGCCCATCATGTCTCAACTCTATGGATGTGTTAAACTTGAAGCGTGTTCGGGGCTGACTGGAAATGTCACCTGGAAGCTGTAGGAAAGATACCTAGAACTGTCACCTACCAGTTTTCCTTGGCATTGTGTCTTATTAGCTGTGTGACCTGGTAGGGTACTTCTCAGGGCTCAGTCTCCCTGTTTTAATATTATGTGGATAAAGTAAAAACAATTTCAAACATGAATTATAAAGATTGTAAGAGATAATCACGTGTTCTTGGCATATAGTAACAAATCAATAATTGTGAGCAATGATTATTAGATTCAGATGATTTTGTTCTCCTGAAGAGATTGTCTATTAGTGAGATACATTGGCAGGGGTTCATTTATCAAACCCAGTGTTTCCAAGATTTTCTCCTTGTAGAAATCACTGAGGATATTTATGAGACCTGGAGATTCCTGTGTCCTTTTTTAGAATTGTAGAGGATCCAAAACAGCCCCAGAATCAGTTGTAACAAGTTTCCCAGGTAATTCTTAGGGCTAGTAAAATGTGGAAAACACTGGAAAGGTAAGTTTGATTTATGGAAATGAAGAGAAAAGGAGGGTACATTTCTATCATGGAGGGTTTCTGGCATGAGCATGTCAGAAATATCAATATTTAGGGGGGTTCCTTGTCTCATGTTTGTTTTTTGACATAATGAGTATTTGTGCAAGACTTCTATTGTTGTATTTTTCCTTGACATCTTCTTTAATTATCTAATTCAATTAGGTGATTGATTTAGTCTGCCTCTTTAATTTTTGTTATTGTTGCATACCCCATTGATAAGTATAAAAATAATACGGGAATATTAAAAAGGATGTTTATACTACTTTTCAGTATAAATGCCAGGTGCAGTGGCTCACTCCTATAATCCCAGAACTTCGGGAGGCCAAGGCAGAACATGTGAGGTCTGAAAGAAAGAAAAAGAAAAAGGAAGCCGGGTGTGGTGGCTCACGCCTATAATCCCAACACTTTGTGAGGCTGAAGCAAGCAGATTGCTTGAGGCTAGGAGTTTGAGACCAGCCCAGTCAATGTAGCAAGACTCCTTCTATTTTTTAAAAAAAAAAAAAAAAAGGAAGCCGAGAGCGGTGGCTCATGCCTGTAATTCCAGAATTTTGTGAGACTGAAGCAGGCAGATTGCTTGAGGCCAGGAGTTTGAGACCAGCCTGGCAATATGGCAAAACCCTGTCTTCAATAAAAATACAAAAATTAGCCAGGTGTGGTGGCAAACACCTGTAATCCCAGCTACTAGGAAGGCTGAGGCACCAGAATGGCTTGAACCCTGGAGGCGGAGATTGCAGTGAGATGAGATCACGCCACTACACTCCAGCCTGAGAGACAGAGTGAGACTGTCAAAGAAAAAAAAGAGATAGAGAGAGAGAGGGAGGGAAGGAGGGAAGGAGAAAGAAAAGGAAAGACAAGGGAAGGGAAACATGAGGGAAGGCAAAAGAAAACCAGTTTTCATCCTTTTGACTCACTAATTTGAATCTAGTTTTTCCTTTGTCTGCTATCTCATTTGGATTATGAGTTTCTGATTACTTATTTCAATGAGAGGTAATTAGAATTAATTATAGCAACACTTTATCTGTCTTCTAAGAAAATAAGTGTCCCACACTAGGGTCTGTAGGAGTAGGGGTAAGGGGAGGGAGAACATCAGGAAGAACAGTTAGTGGATGCTAGGTTTAAAACCTAAGTGATGCGTTCATCTGTGCAGTAAACCATCGTGGCACACGTTTACCTATGAAGCAAACCTGCACATCCTGCACATGTACCCCAGAACTTAAAAGTTGAAGGAAAAAAAAGAAAGAACATAGGTGTTCCAAGAAAAAAAAATATTTAAAAGATAAAATAAATGGAGCATTACATCAGGTCTTAGAATGTGTTCTTGGAGGGAGTACCATTATTGTTTGCACTTATCTGCTGCGAAGATATATTTCAGCTCTATCTAATCCCGGTGTCATAGCACTGGAGGATGCTAAAGATTACCATTTTCAAATGAGCCAGCTGAGGCTAGAGAGGCTACCTGATTGACCAGGATCAAATCTAAGAGTTTTCCCAATTCCAAAGTTAGTATTCTTTCCTCTACATTATCCTGCTTCTTATTTATCTCATTAAAATTCTGTTAACTGGGATGTGCTTTATACTGAAGAGCACAGAGGACAATCTGTATAGAAGGATTTACAAGAGACCCAGGGAGCCCTGAACCTGAGACAATTTTCCCCACAACCTGCTCCGCTGGGCATGGTACAAATAGATACATTCACATCTTAGTAAATTTGGGACTTTAAGGGCCTCTTATTAAAATGTAAATATGCCTGGAGGAATCACTCCTAAACCTATACTGGGATAACATTTTATCTCAGGGATTAGTTGATCAAATTGGTTTCCAACCTAGAGAGTTGAGAGCAATACCCTAAGGTGAAGAGAGGGCACCATGGTGGGGCCTGTCGGGGTAGGCAGGAAAATATAACAGGTTTCTAAAACTTTGCCTGCTTTACAGATTTAAACAAGTACAGCTCTGTCTAATTTTTTTAGCTCTGTATATTTTAAATAAAGTGAATACCTAACAAAATAAATTCTGAGTGGATAGGCAGAATCAGTAATACTGCAAGCTTGAATTTGAGCCTAGTGACAATGACATGGGTCTTTAGACAATTTGGTAAAAGCTTAAATTGAAGTGAAGATCTGAACTTGTGAAATTTTAATGTTTATATTTTATAAGTGAAGCAGAATCTATTCATTTTTCTGCACTCTTTTTTAAACTCAGATTTTTGATAAGATAGGAAGTCCAGATTACAATTTAAAACATTTCATTGGGAATCCTCAAACAATTTGCAAATCACTATTACTGAGTAAATTTTTAATTTCTAAAAGTTCTGCCTTCCATTAACATGATGGCCAGTAATAATTGTATTCTGTTTGTTCCCTCTGCTTTTTATTCTTTTCCCCACCTTCCTATGGGTTGCCTGAATATTTGCTTAGAATTTCATTTTGATTAATCTATAGTATTTTTTAGTATATCTCCTTGTACAATTTTTTTTAGTGGTAGCTCTAGAGTGTTTACACACACATATATACATGCATATATATAATAAAATTTATATACATATAAAATATTTACATATATGAAATATCAGAGTCTGGTTTCAACATTTTACAAGTTGAAGTGTAGAAGTTTTACCTCCCTTTACATCCCTCTCCTTTTTATAATATAATTGATAATTCTATTTATTTATTCTACATACATTTATAATCACATGAAGTAATGTTGTAATTTTGCTTCAAATACAATTTAGGAAACCCAAGAGGAGAAAGGAAGTCTAATTGTGTTTACTGGTATTTTTATTCTTTCTGTTGTTCTTTCTTCCTTCCTGATATTTTAACATTTCTTCATTTTAAAAAAAAAATCCTTTTCTGTCTGTTTTAAAAACTTCCCTCAGCCATTATTTCAGGGTAAATCCGTTTAAATCAAATTCTTAGTTTTCCTTCATCTGAAAATGTCTTGATTTCCCTTTCATTGTTGAAAGATACTTTTGCTGGATATAGAACTCTGAGTTGACAGGTATTTTCACACTAGAAATTTTTTTTTTTTTTGAGACGGAGTCTCGCTTTGTCGCCCAGGCTGGAGTGCAGTGGCCGGGATCTCGGCTCACTGCAAGCTCCGCCTCCCAGGTTTACGCCATTCTCCTGCCTCAGCCTCCCGAGTAGCTGGGACTACAGGCGCCCGCCACCTTGCCCGGCAATTTTTTTGTATTTTTTAGTAGAGATGGGGTTTCACTGTGTTAGCCAGGATGGTCTCAATCTCCTGACCTCGTGATCCACCCGTCTCGGCCTCCCAAAGTGCTGGGATTACAGGCTTGAGCCACCGCGCCCGGCCTAGAAAAATTTTTATCACTTCTTCTGGCCTCCATGGTTCCTGAAGAGAAATCTGCTGTCTTTAAAAGTGCTTTTCTTCTTCTTCTTCTTTTTTTTTTTTTTTTGAGATGGAGTCTCACTCTGTCGACCAGGCTGTAGTACAGTGGCACGATATCAGCTCACTGCAACCTCTGCCTCCCGGGTTCAAACTACTCTCCTGTCTCAGCCTCCTGAGTAGCTGGGATTACAGGCACCCACCACCATGCCTGGCTAATTTTTGTATTTTTAGTAGAGACAGGGTTTCACCATGAAAGTGCTTTTCTCCTATAGGTGAAGTAGTGTTTCTTTCTCATAGTTTTCAAGATGGTGCTTTTGTCCTTAGTTTTCTGAAGTTTGACTATGATGTGTCTTGGAGTGTATTTCTTTGAATTTATTCTATTTGGGATCACTCAGCTTCTTGAATCTGTAGATTTGTGTCTTTTGTGAATTTAGGGAAATTTTTAGCCATTATTTTTCAAATACTTGAGACTTCAATGGCACAAATGTTAGCTCTTTTGTTATAGCCAATGGGTTCCTGAGGTGTTGTTCATTTTTTTCCAGTCTATTTTTTTCTGCTTTTCAGATTGGCCAATTTCTATTGTTCTGTATTCTTGTACATTAATCATTTCCTCTGTTCTCCCTATTCTGTTGCTGAGCCCTTCCTTGAACTTTTGAAATTTTTGCTGTATTTCTTAATTCTAAAATTTATATTTGTTTTTTCTTTTTATACTATTTATTTGCTGAGGTTTCTATTTTTTCATTTGTTTCAAGTGTTTGTGTAATTGTTTATTAAAGCATTTTTATTACAGCTGCTTTAAAGTCCTTGTCAGATAATTCCAACATTTGTGTCATCTCAGTGTTGGCATCTGTTGATTGTCTTTTCTCATTGAAGTTGGGATTTTCTTGGTTCCTGGTATGAATGATATTTGATTGTATCCTAGACATTTTAGATATTATGTAATGAAACTTTAGATCTTATTTGAATCTTCTATTTTATTATAATATTCTGTTTCACTGGACTACTTTAACCTTTTGCTGATGGGGAAGAAGGGGGTGATGCCTTGTTACTGCTAGGTAGGGGTTGTAAGTCCAGGTTCTCCATGTGGCGTCCACTGGCAGCACCCCAACAGAGAGGCTGGGACACCTCATTGCAGCCTGACAAGGGTGGAACTATAGATATCCTACTCAACCTTTACAGTAGGGGTAGGGCTGCAGTTTTTTTCTATGATGTTTGCCTGGAGTAGAGTGCTTATTGTCTAAGTTTTTTGCTTTCTAGTCTTCCCCTTTTCTGGTCCTTTGGTTAGGGAGAGTGGCTTTTCTTGAAGATTTGTGTGTGTGTGTGTGTGTGTGTGTGTGTCTTTGCCTGTTGGTGTTTTTTGATTGCTGGCTTCTGCGGAACTAAGTCTGGGATGTCTGAGGCAAACAACAACAACAAAACTCACTGAACTCACTGCTGTGTCTTTCCTTGGGTCCTGAAGTCCCTAGCTGGTCTGCCTTCTCTCCACCTTTCAGAGTCTTCTTATGTTTGTTTTATAAATAATGCTCAGGGTTGTTATCTGTACTTAACAGGAGGTACAGAGAGCAGTATATCTACTCCCACTTGTCCTAGAGCTGGAAGCCTCCACATTCTCACATTCCTACTCCTCTGCTAATAGCACTGGCTCCTTATGACCTACTGAATCAAGACCCCTCTGCTTTTGGTTCTAGAAAGTCATACACCTTTCTCTAGGACTCTGTGACCTAGATATTGGCAGACACAAAAGATTCTCCTACAGAACTTTACTTCAAATCTGCAAGGAGACTGAAAGCTAAACATTGTTTGTTACACTTCACTGTGCAGCCTGCTCCCCCAGCAGAAGCACTGTCAGTGGAATTTCTGCATAATGGGATGACACCTGGGGGACACTACCTGTTTCTTCTGACTGCTTCCTTGACTTTCATGTATTTTCCTATAACAGGTGAAATACATATGGGAGGTCAAGAACATTTTTATATGGAAACCCAAAGCATGCTTGTTGTTCCCAAGGGAGAGGATCAAGAAATGGATGTCTACGTGTCTACACAGTTTCCCAAATATATACAGGTAACATGGGGCCATTGTGGAGAGGACATGGCTAAGTGATTTCCGGCCAGTGAAATATATCAAGAGCAATTAGAGATGAAAGTATATTTGGGAGGTTGAGGTGGGGAGATCGCTTGAACCCAGGAGCTCAAGGCTTCAGTGAGCTATGATCACCCACTGCACTCCAGTCCGGGAGACAGTGAGACCTTGTCTCTAACACAAAACAAACAAAACAAAACAAAAAATGTTATTTCTTCAGGGACTGAAGAAATATTGAGTACTAATAGCCATATTGATTTGGGTATTAATAGTCATATGAGTTCAATGCTTTTAAAAGAGTGTTATTAAAGTGGGAGCCTTTTGTTTGTGGATTGTAGCTTTAAAACCAGTTATGGAATCAGCAGATCTCTTGCTCAGCTCTTGGAACCACTGTTAAGAACACAGGAGAAGAAAGAGCAAGACCTGCTCTCCAAAGTCTATGGTACCTAACTCACATGAAACAGGAAACAATATTGAAAAGGATGCAACCAGGTGCTAAATCAGCAAAGGCAAAATTTACATGCGTGGAGAAATTAGGAAAAAGGAGAGCTTGCTGAGGGCTAGAATCATCCAGGAAGTCCCACAAAGAAGTCTTAAGTTTGGATTCAGATTGAGAGTGAGGTTTGTCTAGATGGTAGGACAAGAGAGGTCACTTCCAGGCAATTCCACAGCAAGATCAAATGACATCCATTCATTTATTTTCTCAACTCTTCTGCAAGCATTTGTTGCCTGTTTCCTGTACCCCAGACAGCATATGCATGGAAGGAAGGAGGAACAGCACAATGACCACCCCAGCTGGAATGGAGGGGTGCCTTAAGGGAGGCTAGGTTTAAGCATCAGGTTGAGAGTAAGGGAAATGAGGCAGACGGGTCTTGATTCTGGTCATAGGGAGCCAGTGCTCTTAGTAGAAGAGTAGGAATGTAAGACTGTGGAGAATGAGGCCTCATAAAAGGCAGGATCCTAAGGAGGGTCAGAGGAACTCCGCTCTAGACCTGCTTTACTCTTCACTCCCTGTGGGATGTTGGGTCCGTAACCTCATCCGTCTCAGGCTTCACATCTGTAAGAATCAATTATTAAGACTAAATGACCCCTAATCATTAGGATGGCAGAAAAGAGTGAGATCTGCATCCAGGAAAGACCAACTAGTCAACTTTAGCAGCAATCCAAGCAAGAAGTGAGAAGTGCTTTTTTTTTTTTTTTTTTTTTTTGAGACAGAGTCTCGCTTGATCACCCAGGCTAGAGTGCAGGGTGCAATCTTAGCTCACTGCAACCTCTGCCTTTCAGGTTCAAGCAATTCTCCTGCCTCAGCTTCCTGAGTAGCTGGGATTATAGGCATGTACTACCATGCCTAGCTACTTTTTGTATTTTTAAAAGAGATGGGATTTCATCACGTTGGCCGGGCTGGGCTCGAACTCCTGACCTCAGGTGATCTGCCTGCCTTGGACTCCCAAAGTGCTGGGATTACAGGCATGAGCCACCACACCTGGCTGAGAAGTGCTTATTTTCCAGCAGAGACAGTAGAATGCGGGGAAAAGACCCATGCTGAGTGAGGCTTAGAAGACTGCAAAAACCCCCGGCTTCAGGAAACGTATGCCTAGGGATTAATGTGAATAGAATACTGTAGGTGTGGTTCATGGGGAAAATACAAAAAAGTATGAGCACAAAAATATGTCACTGGCAATGAAAACACTACTAATTAGTTTTGGCAATGTCATCATAGCCAAGTATTGCTGAGATCAGGTGGGGCTGTGTGCCAGGGTTGTTGAACATTATCCCATTATTTAGCATAACCACACGGTGTGGGTATCATGTGCAACATTAAAGAATCAAAACATCTAGTGGCTGTCACACTCCCATTTCAGGGGACAGTTTTGTTTGTTAAGATCATAGATGTGACAATAATAGTCACAGTTAAGTCCTTGCTGAAGATGGATCAGATTAATCAGAACTATTATTGTTCACAGGACATTGTTGCCTCCACCTTGAAGCTCCCAGCTAACAAGGTCATGTGCCATGTAAAGCGTGTTGGTGGAGCATTTGGAGGCAAGGCGTTCAAAACCGGAGTCTTTGCAGCCGTCACTGCATTTGCCGCAAACAAGTAAGTGGAGAAAATCTGCTAAAAATAAAATGAAGTCACGCTGAAAGTTCTCACTGTCAGAATCAATGAGGAAGAACCTGGGCCAAGATTATTTAATATCACATATACTATACAAACACACAATCAAGCTGTCAGCTTATTATACTTACTTGTCTTATACTGTCCTATAGAAATCAAAATAAGAATCAATTACTGAAAATAATAAAAGCCACAGAAAAAATATTATAATACCTAGAAAGTGGGCAGAAACAGGTCCTGAATGGGTGGGAGTTACTTGTCCTCAGCACCTGCTGGACTGAGCTATGTATGTAGAAGTCATATATATGACTTTTTGAACCATGTACCTATGTATACATATACACATATATGTTTATATACATACACATAAACATATATGTATGTTTGTGTGTATATATGGACATTCTTCAATATATCAAAGATATTTTTGTAAAATGGGGTCCCATATATACACACATATATACATATATGTACATATACATACACGCATATGTGTATGTACATACATATACATTTGTGTATATATGTGTATATATGTATATGTGTGTATATGTATATTTTCTTGATTTAAATAGAGACTTTGCTTTTGTTATGCTTACATTCATTTATATAGCCATTTTCCTTTGAGAATCTCAAAAAATTCTCATGGAAAATTGTCTCTGGAGCAGGCACACCTAGAAGGCTTAATTTGTTTGCTGAGTAATATGGGTCAGTTCCTCCATCTCAGGAAGCAAAAAGACCTTGATTCCAGATCTCTCCCATCAGGGAGCACTTGGTAGTTAGACAGCACCTGCATTCTTCCATTTCTGGTGAGTCTAAAATAAGACCTTGGGACCATTTGCCTATAATAAAGGTTGTTACTGCAACGGGAAATGCTCCCAACGCAATGCCCTGGAGCCCCTGGCACCCGAGAGCCTCCGTCCCACAAGCTGCAAATGCCTGGCATTACTCCCTGACCTCACAGGAGGAAAGCTCACTGTGTACGCCTTAGGTCAGCAGAGGCTAGGCGTGGGAAGTAGTTGTGTTGTTCTGTGGTGCCTGTAGGCTTCACTCAGGCTCTTGCTAGGAGTTATATAAACCCCAGAGAATGCCTACTAGGTAAGAGAGTTTACTTCACTTGCTTTTTTTCTGTTTTAGACATGGCTGTGCAGTTCGCTGTGTTCTGGAACGAGGAGAAGACATGTTAATAACTGGAGGCCGCCATCCTTACCTTGGAAAGTACAAAGTGAGTACAAGAAGGTGTGGAGGAATGATTTATGTTGTAGATATAACATCCTATCAGTGCACAGGGCAGCCTTTGGCTGCTCTCTAGTGGGGAGTAACAATGAGCAAATCAACAAACAGAGCATCTATTTAACTTTCTATTTGTTGCACTGACTTTTAATTACTAGCTGGTTCAATGGAGGCTTTTCTGCTTAGCTCAAAGATGTCAGTTTCAGAAATAAAACACTTGGTGCTAGCTGGTATTGGCTGTACAGAGCGAATAACTAGGAAACATGAGTGTGTACATCATTAAAGTAGATCTGATTACCATACTTATTCCCACATATTAAAATGGTAAAAGTAGAATAATTCTCAGAACAGTATTTGTAATAAAAACAATTATTTATAAATGGATTCCTCATTCTTCAATGTATCAAGGATATTTTTCTAAAATGGGGTTCCAGAAATTCATAGAAAAAAATTTGTAACAGAAAATAGTGATTCTTTTGCTTTATAAGAAAAATTGTACTTGTCAGAGTGGGCTAACTGCTCTAACAAACAACTTAAAAGCTCTTAAGCTTTCATTATGTCATTTCTTGCTCAAGTAACAGCTCAGCATAATCATTGAGGGGGAAAGGGGGAGGATTCTGCTTTGTAAAATCATTGAGGACTGGAGCTGTTTCCATTTATTGGTGCCACTGTGCCCTTGGACTGCATCATCCAATATAGTGGTCCCTAGGGGCATATGACTATTTAAATCTAAATTATCCAAATTAAATACAATTAGAAATTTAGCTCCATAGTTGTATTAGCTATATTCCAAGTGCTCAGTAGCCACATGTGGTTAGTGTCTGCCATATTGGACAGTGCAGACGCAGAACATTGCCATCATCACAGAAAGTTCTACTGGGTATCAATCACTGCCCTGCAAACTCTGATTCTTCCGGGAGATCTTTTGCTGAGGGCAGCAGACAGGGAAGAGAGAGAGAGCATGGAGTGTCATGTGGTTGGTGCTTTAGGTTTTAGGCACCGGACCTCAGTTGTGTCCAGATGTCATTGGCGAGACCTCTGTCACCTAACTGTAAGGGAGGCTGGGAAATGTCATCTTCCTGTGCGCCCAGGATGAAAGACAATAGGATTTGTTAAATGCATAGCATTGTCTCCATCACAAAACTGCATAACTACATACAGGTTTTTTAGGAGATAATGAATGTTTCCATTTCACATCACACTCTAAACTGTATTTTGAATTTGATCTAGCTCAGAAATATTTGTTACAGTAAACTTTATCCTGAAGGAGATTTTTAAAAATAAGACATATGTGAAGTCATTACAAAAACATAACAATCTCAGGTTAAAAGATGGAGACAGGAATATGAGTTGGAGTATATATAAGCACCTTCTTAGAGAAGGTAAAAGATAGGTCTTCAAGAATGGAGGCCAGGCACGGTGGCTCAGGTCTGTAATCCTAGCACTTTGGGAGGCTGAGGTGGGTGGATTGCCTGAGCTCAGGAGTTTGAGACCAGCATGGGCAACACAGTGAAACCCTGTCTCTACTAAAAATATGAAAAATTAGCCAGGTGTGGCGGCAGGCACCTGTAATCCCAGCGACTTGGGAGGCTGAGGCAGGAGAATTGCTTGAACCTGGGAGGCAGAGGTTGCAGCAAGCCAAGATCGTGCCACTGCACTCCAGTCTGGGTGACAGAGTGAGACTCTGTTACAAAAACAAAAAAAAACCAACAGAATAGATAGACAGAAAGAAGGCATGCCAGGTGTGGGAATAGTAAGAGCAAAACTACAGAGGTGTAATAAACATGGCATGTTTGATAGAGGCAGGAGTAAGGGGAGAGGGGGAATTAGAACACAAAGCACTTCCTGGAGGGTAGTGAAAAATAGGATTGATGGGCTTAGGTGATGCCTGACTGAGAGGGGCCTACAGTCCCAGAGTGGGAAGTTTAAACTTGATCTTAAAAGAAAGAGTGAGACTGAGTGAATCCTTGACTGGCTCAGTGCCGTAATTAAACATGGGTTCTTTGGGGAGGCTAAGAGGATGGTCTGGGGAGGAGAGAGGATGAAAGCTGGTAGACCAGCGGGAGGCAGCTGATGCATTCAGACATGAAGCAGTTGGGGGGTCTGAGATATGATAGTAAGATGTAGAAGAGATGGGTCCAAGAGCCATTATAGTGTAAAATAAAACAGGATTAATGAAAATCTTGGCAAAATGCAATGAAGAATAAAACCATAAACATGACTTGGAGGGTTTTAGAAGAAAGCGACAAGTTGGAAGGAGAAGCCGATCTGGAAGGACAATGAAGAACTTGTTTGTGTAAATGCTGGGGGAAGAAGTGACAACAGGACCCTGAAGCAGAAATGTCCTTCACCCCCATGGGACTTTGTTGAAAGGACTGGATTATAGTGACAGAAGCCGTTGCCATAATGGTGACTAAAACTATGAGAAAATAGTGTTTTCTGATGGAGAGTAGTGTGAGGAAAGGTGATATGAATACTATTTATGGTAGTAATATTAATTATATTTAGAGTACTTGCTATGTTTCAGGCACTTGCCTATAATTTTCTATGTGTTGCCTTATTTACTTCCATTTCACAAATCGCCTGTGTGGTTACGTAGCTTGCGTAAGATCACAGAGCTAGTTATATATTATCCAAGAAATCACTGCCAAATCCAATGTCATGACGCTTTTCCCCTATGTGTGGAGGGTTCGCAAATGACAGAATTTAGAGAGACTTGGCCACTGTTCCAGCATTCGATGTCGGTTCTCTTCGCCAGGCTGGATTCATGAATGATGGCAGAATCTTGGCCCTGGACATGGAGCATTATAGCAATGCAGGCAACTCTTTGGATGAATCATTATTGGTAAGTGTTTTAAGGAACAAGTTCACATTCCTGAAAGAGTGTTACATAAAATGATTTAACTTAGAAAATGTCCAATAGTTAAGTAATATTTGATTATAAAGGCATAATGACCATCCTTGCAGGGATAGCCATGTGTTACTTCCTGGTGTCAGCCCAGAGATGCTGGCTGAGTTGTATCTGTGTTCACCCCCGGCTTCCCAAACCTAGAACTCTTTTCCCAGATTCACACATGAGACCAAGCTTTCTCAGCTTTGGCCCTACTGACATTTTGGAGTGTGTAGCTCTTTATGGTGGGGACTATCCTGCTCATTGTACCATCCTTGGCCTCTACTTAGTAGGTGTCAGTGGCATTACCACCCTCTAGTCTTTTTATTTTTTACTTTTTACTTTTTGAGACAGAGACTCCCTCTGTTGCCCAGGCTGTAGTACAGTGGCTCAGGCGATCCTCCTACCTCAGCCTCCCAGGTAGCTGGGACTGCAGGTACATGCCGCCATGCCTAGCTAATTTTTTTTAATGATTATTTTATAGAGATGGGGTCTCACTATGTTGCCAGAGCTGATCTCAAACTACTAGGCTCAAACAATCCTCCCATTGTGCTGAGATTACAGGTGTGAGCCACTATGTCCACCCCAACCCCAAATAAAAATGTTTCAACCAAGCCGGGCACGGTGGCTCACGCCTGTAACCCCAGCACTATGGGAGGCTGAGGTGGGTGGATCACTTGAGGCCAGGAGTTCGAGACCAGCCTGACCACGTGGTGAAATCCTGTTTCTACTAAAAATACAAAATTAGCTGGGTATGGTGGCACACACCTGTAATCCCAGCTATTTGGGAGGCTGAGGCAGGAGAATCACTCGAACCCTGGAGGCAGAGGTTGCAGTGAGCCCAGATTGCCCCATTGCACTCCATCCTGGGTAACAAAAATGAAACTCCATCTCAAAACAAAAAAGAGTTTCAACCAAAATGTTAACAATGAAAAATGTCTCCAGACATTGCGAAATGTCCCCCGGAGCAGGGAAAAGATTGCTCACGATTAAGAACCAACACATTAGACCCAATGCCAAAACATTTTTTTCTGTTTTCTCTGTCTTCTAGGATATTATAATCATTACATTATATAAACCCAGTGCTTGGGGCCTGTGAACATATCAAAGGCCTTTGTATGTTTGAAATCTTAAAAAATGCATTAAGGTCAGGCGCGGTGGCTCACGCCTGTAATCCCAGCACTTTGGGAGGCTGAGGCAGGTGGATCACGGGGTCAGGAGATTGAGACCATCCTGGCTAACATGGTGAAACCCCGTCTCTACTAAAATACAAAAAATTACCTGGGCATAGTGGTGGGTGCCTGTAATCCCAGCTACTCGGGAGGCTGAGGCAGAAAAATGGTGTGAACCCGGGAGGTGGAGCTTGCAGTGAATGGAAATCACGCCACTGCACTCCAGCCTGGGCAACAGAGTGAGACTCCATCTCAAAAAAAAAAAAAAAATGCATTAACTCCAAAATACAAAAATAATAATGCTCTCAAAGGAAACATTATTCAAATACTTAAAAATTATTTTATAGCAAAAATGTGTTTAATTGGGGGCATGGGAATATTTTAGCATGTTTGATGAGATGTAAAGAGGGCTGCCATTCCCAGCCTGGTTTTGGTATGAGGTCGTAGGATGGTGAAACAGGTTCAGAAGGTCTTAATCACATCAACTCTGGATTTCTCCAGGTGATAGAAATGGGACTTCTGAAAATGGACAATGCTTACAAGTTTCCCAACCTCCGCTGCCGGGGTTGGGCATGCAGAACCAACCTTCCATCCAACACGGCTTTTCGTGGGTTTGGCTTTCCTCAGGCAGGGCTGATCACCGAATCTTGTATCATGGAAGTTGCAGCCAAATGTGGACTATCCCCTGAGAAGGTAATGCTAAATTAGCTTCACAGACAAAACATGTGGAATGTCGGAGAATGGGGGCCATTCAGGTTGAGGAATTTGAGACCCAGAGGGGTAAATGATTTGTGCCAGGTCCCCCAGCTAACTGGTTAAGGCAGAACCCAGACTCCAAAGTTCAGCAATCCTCACCCCCTTACTCAGACGCCTGCTCCAAAATCCTGAAGCAGAAGATCCTGAGGAGTGAGCACTGCATTCTCCCCTGGCTGGTGAGAAGCTTCCCTTGGCTGGGGTATAACTGCTACCCACAATTCCATCAAAGCCGTTGTTCCCCGCTTCCCGAACATCTCAGCCAGCTGTGAAAAAGTTGGTCATTTCAGTTGCTAAACTGATCTCCTTTTTGTTCTTTTTTTTCCTTTGTAACATTAATAGATTGGCTTTTTATTTATTTTCATAAGTTATTGGGGTACAGGTGGTATTTGGTTACATGAGTAAGTTCTTTAGTGGTGAATTGTGAGATTTTTGTGCGCCCATCACCTGAGCAGTATACACTGCACCATATTTGTAGTCTTTTATCCCTCGCTCCCCTCCCACTCTTCCCCCCAAGTCCCCAAAGTTCATTGTCTTTGTGTCCCCAGAGCTTAGCTTCCACATATCAGAGAGAACATATGATGTTTGGTTTTCCATTCCTGAATTACTTGCTTAGAATAATAGTCTCTAGTCTCATTCAGGTCACTGCAAATGCTGTTAATTCATTCCTTTTTTATGGCTGTGTAGTATTCCATCATACACACATATATACTTATACATACACACCACAGTTTCTTTATCCACTCATTGATTGGTGGGCATTTGGGTTGATTCCATGATTTTGTTATTGTGAATCGTGTTGCTATAAACATGTGCGTGCAAGTATCTTTTTCAAATAATGACTTCTTTTCCTCTGGGTGGATACCCAGTAGTGGGATTGCTGGATCAAGTGGTAGTTCCACTTTTAGTTCTTTAAGGAATCTCCACACTGTTTTCCATAGTACTAGTTTACATTCCCACCAGCAGTGCAGAAGTGTTCCCTGTTACTGCATTGAAGCCAACATGTACAGTTTTTTGATTTTTTGATTATGGACATTCTTGCAAGAGTAAGGTGGTATCACATTGTGGTTTCGGTTTGCATTGCTCTGATTATTGGTGACATTGAGCATTTTTTTATATGTTTGTTGGCCATTTGTATATCTTCTTTTGCAAATTGTCTATTCATGTCCTTAGCTCACTTTTTGATGGGATTGTTTGTTTTTTTCTTACTGATTTGTTTGAGTTTGTTGTAGGTTCCGGATATTAGTCCTTTGTCAGATATGCAGGTTGTGAAGATTTTCTCCCACTCTGTGACTGTTCCTTTTGCCATGCAAAAAGCTCTTTAGTTTATTTAGCTCCCAGCTGTTTATCTGTGTTTTTATTGCATTTGCTTTTGGGTTCTTGGTCATGAAATCCTTGCCTAAGCCAATGTCCAAAAGGGTTTTTCCAATGTTCTCTTCTAGAATTTTAATAGTTTCAGGTCTTAGGTTTAAGTCCTTAATCCATCTTGAGTTAATTTTTGTATAAGGTCACAGATGAGGATCCAGTTTCATTCTCACTACACATGGCTAGCCAATTATCCCAGCACCATTTGTTGAGAAGGGTGCCCTTTCCCCACGTTATTCTTTTGCTTGCTTTGTCAAAGATCAGTTGGGTGGAAGTATTTGGGTTTATTTCTGGGTTCTCTATTCTGTTCCACTGGTCTGTGTGCCTATTTTTATACCAGTACTACACTGTTTCGGTGACTATGGCCTTCTAGTATAGTTTGAAATCAGGTAGTGTGATGCCTCCAGATTTGTTCACTTTGCTTAGTTTTACTTTAGCTATGCAGGCTTTTTTTTGGTTTCTTATGAACTTTAGAATTGTTTTTTCTAATTCTGTGAAGAATGATGATGGTATTTTGATGGGAATTGCTTTGAATTTGTGGATTGAATTTGTAGATTGCTTTTCAATATGGTCATTTTCACAATATTGATTCTACCCATCCATGAGCATGGGATGTGTTTCCATTTGTTTGTGTCATCTATGATTTCTTTCAGCAGTGTTTTGTAGTTTTCCTTGTAGAGGTCTCTCAACTCCTTGATTAGGTATATTCCTAAGTATTTTATTATTATTATTTGCAACTATTGTAAAAGGGGTTGTGTTCTTGATTTGATTCTCTGCTTGCTCACCATTGGTATACAGAAGAACTTCTGATTTGTGTACATTAATCTTGTATCCAGAAACTTTGCTGAATTCTTTTATCAGTTCTAGGAGCCTTGTAGAGGAGTCCTTAGGGTTTTCAAGGTAAATGAATCATATTGCCAGCAAACAGTGACTGTTTGACTTCCTCTTTGCCGATTTGGATGCCCTTTATTTCTTTCTCTTGTCTGATTGCTCAGATTAGGACTTCCAGTACTATGTCGAAGACGAGTGGTTAGAGTGGGCATCCTTGTCTTGCTCCCATTCTCAGAGGGAATGCCTTCAACTTTTCCCCATTCAGTATTATGTTGGCTGTGTGCTTGTCATAGATGGCTTTTATTACATTAAGGCATGTCCTTTTTATGCTGATTTTGCTGAGAGTTTTTATCATAAAGAGATGCTGGATTTTGTTAAATGCTTTTTCTGCATTGAGATGATAATGTGATATTTGTTTTTAATTATGTTTGTGTAGTGTATCAGATTTATTGACTTGCGTGTGTTAAACCATCCCTGCATCCCTGGATCCCTGGTATGAATCCCTCTTGATCATGGTGGGTTATCTTTTTGATATGTTGTTGGATTCGGTTAGCTAGTATTTTGTTAAGGATTTTAGCATCAATGTTCATCAAGGGTATTGGTCTGTAGTTTTCTTTTTTGGTTATGTCCTTTCCTGGTTTTGTTATTAGGGTGATGCTGGCTTCATAAAATGAATTTAGTTAAGGTTCCTTCTTCCTCTATCTTGTGAAATAGTGTCAAAAGGATTGGTACCAATTCTTCTTCAAATGTCTGGTGGAATTCTGCTGTGAATCCGTCTGGTCCTGGACTTTTTGTTGTTGGTAATTTTTAAATTACCATTTCAATCTCGCTCTTGTTATCGGTCTGTTAAGGGTATCTAATTCTTCCTGATTAAAACTAGGGGGTGTATATTTCCAGGAATTTATCCATCTCTTCTAGGTTTGCTAGTTTATGTGTGTAAAGGTGCTCATAGTAGCTGTGAATGATCTCTTGTATTTCAGTGTTGTCAGTTGTAATATCTCCTGTTTTTGTTTCTTAGTGAGGTTATTTGGATTTTCAGTCTTCTTAGTTAATCTTGCTAATGGTCTATCAATTTTATTTATCTTTTCAAAGAACCAGATTTTTGTTTCATTAATCTTTTGTATTTTTTTTTTCCCAGTTTCATTTAGTTCTGCTCTGATCTCGGTAATTTCCTTTCTTCTGCTGGGTTTGGATTTAGTTTGTTCTTGTTTCTCTAGTTCCTTGAGGTGTGACCTTAGCATGTCAGTTTGTGCTCTTTCAGTCTTTTTGACATAGGCATTTAGGCTATGAACTTTCCTCTTAGCACCACCTTTGCTGTATCTCAGAGGTTTTGATAGGTTGTGTCACTATTGTCATTTAGTTCGAAGAATATTTTAATTTCCATTTGATTTCATTTTTGGCCCAATGCTCATTCAGGAGCAGGTTATTTAATTTACATATATTTGCATGGTTTTGAAGATTCCTTTTGGAGCTCATTTCCAGTTTTATTCCACTGTGGTCTGAGAGAGTGCTTGATATAATTTCAGTTTTCTTAAATGTATTGAGCTTGTTTTATGGCCTATCATATGGTCTATCTTGGAAAAAGTTCCATGTGCTGTTGAACAGAATGTATATTCTGCAGTTGTTAGAGGAAATGTTCTGTATATATCTGTTTAGTCCATTTGTTCCAAGGTAGAGTTTAAATACATTGTTTCTTTGTTGACTTTCTGTCTTGATGACCTGTCTAGTCCTGTCAGTGGAGTATTGCAGTTCCACACTATTATTGTATTGCTGTCTATCTCATTTCTTAGATCTATTAGTAATTGTTTTATAAATTTGGGAGCTCCAATGTTAGGTGTGTATATGTTTAAGATTGTGATATTTTCCTGTTGGACAAGGCCTTTTACCATTATATAATGTCCCTATTTGTCTCTTTTAACTCTTGCTTTAAAATTTGTTTTGTCTGATATAAGAATAGTTACTCCTGCTCACTTTTGGTGTCCATTTGTATAAATTGCCTTTTTCCACCCCCTTACTTTAAGTTCATATGAGTCCTTATGTGTTAGGTGAATCTTCTGAAGGTACTAGATGGTTAGTGAGTTCTTATCTATTCTGCGGTTCTGTATCTTTTAAATGGAGAATTTAGGCCATTTATAGTCAATGTTAGTATTGAAATGAGAGGTACTGTTGCATTCATCATGCTTTTTGTTGCCTGTGTACTTTTGTTTGTTTGTTTGTTTTTGCTTTTTAACATGTATTTCTGTTTTATAGGTCCTGTGTGATTTATACTTTAAAGAAGTTCTGTTTTGATGTGTTTCCAGGATTTGTTTCAAGATTTAGAGCTCCTTTTAGCAGTTCTTGCAGTAGTGGCTTGGTAATGGTGAATTCTCTCAGCATTTGTTTGTCTGAAAGCAACTGTATCTTTCCTTCCTATATGATGCTTAGTTCCACTGGATACAGAATTCTTGGCTGATAATTGTTTTGTTTGAGGAGGCTGAAGATAGGGCCCCAATCCGTTCTAGTTTGTAGGGTTTCTGCTGAGAAATCTGCTGTTAATCTGATAGTTTTTCCTTTAGAGGTTACCTGGTGCTTTTGCCTCACAGCTCTTAAGATTCTTTCCTTTGTCTTAACTTTGGATAACCTGATGACAATGTGCCTAGGCGAAGATCTTTTTGAGATGAATTTTGAGGTGTTCTTTGTGCTTCTTGTATTTGGATGTCTAGGTCTCTAGCAAGGCTGGGGAAGTTTTCCTTGATTATCCCCCCGAATATGTCTTCCAAGCTTTTAGAATTATCTACTTTCCTAGCAACACTGATTATTCTTAAGTTTGGTTGTTTAACATAATCCCAGACTTCTTGGAGACTTTGTTCATATTTTTCTATTCTTTTCTCTTTGTCTTTGTTGGACTGGGTTAATTCAAAGACCTTGTCTTTGAGCTCTGAATTTCTTTCTTCTACTTGTTCAGTTCTATTACTGAGACTTTCCAGAGCATTTTGCATTTCTAAACGTGTGTCCAAAGTTTCCTGAATTTTTGTTTTTTCTTTAAGCTATTTATTTCCTTGAATATTTCTCCCTCACTTCTTGTATCATTTTTTGATTTCTTTGTATTGGGCTTTGCCTTTCTCTTGTTCCTCCCTGGTTAGTTTAGTAACTAACCTCCTGAATTCTTTTTCAGGTAAATCAGAGATTTCTTCTTGGTTTGGATCCATTGCTGGTGAACTAGTGTGATTTTTTGGAGATGTTGAAGAGCCTTGTTTTGTCATGTTACCAGGGTTGGTTTTCTGGTTCCATCTCATTTGGGTAGACTCTGTCAGAGGAAAGTTTAGGGCTGAAGGCTGTTGTTCAGATTCTTTTGTCCCATGGAATGTTGCCTTGATGTAGTACTCTCCCCCTTTCCCTATGGATGTGGTTGTGAGCTGAACCGCAGTGATTTTTGTCTTTCTTCTGGGTCTAGCCACCCAGCAAGTCTACCCAGCTCCAGGCTGGTACTGAGAGTTGTCTGCACAGAGTCCTGTGATGTGAACCATCTATGGGTCTCTCTGCCATGGATACCAGTGCCTGTTCTGGTGGAGGTGATGGAGGGTGCAGTGGACTCCATGAGGGTCCTTAGCTTTGGTGGTTTATGCTCTATTTTTGTACTGGTTGGCCTCCTGCTAGGAGGTGGCACTTTCCAGAAAGCATCAGCTGTAGTAATGTGGAGAGGGTCTGGTGGTAGGTGGGGCCGTAGAACTCCCAAGATTAAATGGCCTTTGTTTTCCACTACCAGGGTGGATAGGGAAGGACCATCAGGTGGGGGCGGTGCTAGGCATATCTGAGCTCACACTCTCCTTGGGTGGGTCTTGCCGTGGCTGCTGTGTGGGTTAGGGGAGAGATTCCCAGGTCACTGGAGTTGTGTACCTAGGAGAATTATGGCTGCCTCTGCTGAGTCATGCAGGTTGTTAGGGAAGTGAGGGAAAGCCAGCAGTTATAGGCCTCTCCCAGCTCCCATACAAACTGAAGGGCTGGTCTCACTCCCACCATGCACCCCCCAGCAGCCCTGAATGTGTTTCCAGGCAGAGGGTGTGATGGGCTTGAAAACTTGCCCTGGGCTACATCCCTCCCAGCTGCGAGAGAAAAGGGCTTGGTTCTTCCCCGGCCGGTGGAGTCTGCACACCAGATTTGTGCCCTCCCACCGAGCTCTGGCCAGGAGGCTTCTTGCCTCATTCAAATCGTTACAAAGTTCAGCTAGAGATTTCTTTCTCCCTGTGGAGTTTCACCCCTTGCTCCTCTGGTCACCCCCACCCCCTGATGGATCCCTGTGTTGTTAGGCAGGAATGGCCTGCTAGGGGACATAGCAAGCTCCTAGGACCTTTCTGCTGCTTCCTCTATGTGCATTTTGCTCAGCTCTCTAAATTGGCTCAGCTCCAGGTAAAGTCAGAATCTTCTCCTGCAAACAGACCTTCAGCTTCTCCAGTGGAGGTGTATGTTCGGGAGAGGAGAATCTCCCTTTCCCTCTTCCACAGCTGGGGCACTTATAGTATTTGGGGTATCTCCCATGTCCTGCAGAAGTAGTCCACTTCCTTCAGAGGGTTTGTGGGTCCTCTCGGGATTACTGCTTTGTTCTTGCAGTTGATCTGGAGCTAAAATTCACAAGGCGAACTTCCACAAGCTGCTCTGTCCAGAGCTGCAATCTAGTCCTGCCTCCTGTCTGCCATGATGATCCAGGTTCTCCTTTCGATTCTTTCAGTCTCAGCCCCAACTTCGTTTATCGACAAGGACTTTCACCTGCCTGGCTCCTCTTCGCAGATCCTGGAGTGGAATTAGTGTGGGGAGATGGGGTGAGCTCTCTGTCAGCCCCTTCTCCTCCCCTGTGCCTTCTGCTGTGATGCTGATGCAAGGAGGAAGAGGAGAAGGACCAGGGAAAACAGCCAGTTTCTCCCTCTGTGACTTCTCCCAGCAAGCTAACAGTCCTCTCTTTGGTCAGATGTAGTCACTTTTCAAATACATTGTCTATGGCTCCATTTCTACCAGCTCTTCCAAAAATTGGCAGTCCTTGGACTGTCAGGGGGCGGCTGGCACAGCATTCCACTGGTGACCACACCTCTCTGCCCATGCCCCAGCAGTCTTTAGAAGGCCCCACGTCCCAATTCATCTACCATCTTTCACCCAATAGTAGCCTCCTTCTTTGCTTCTCTCAAATGTGTGGGAGGCCTTGCTCCTCCCTTCCTGGCCATCCCACTAGACTCTCTCCTGATGTCCTGCCACATTTGGTAGCACTATGGAGGAGAATTACAGGAAGACCTCCCTTCATCCCCAGGGAAGTTAGAGCAGGAAACAGCCTCTTAAAAACACCACTTTTCCCCAAGTGGGACAGCTCATTAATTTCCAGTCTTTCTCTTACAATGATCTGAGAATTTGCTTAGGAGGGTGGGGAGAGTGTGTCTGTGATGGCTCTGTCAGCTTAGGGAAGGGGCTGGCCACAAGTGCTAAGAGTTTTCTCAGCTGAGAATGTGACATACTTGGCACCTTTTATTATTAGCTGAGGGTCTTAATCGCCAATTCTGGGAATACAGGAAGAATTCTACTCAGTGCTTCAGACATCCTAGGATAGAATCTTTTAATTTGTTCTTCATCCTAGATATTGGTCATATTTAAACAAACTTTCATGTTTGCCTGTTTTGGAGGTGAGTAGTCTTATCTTTCAACATAGCATGGGAGTAATCCAAATCATGTGGCCTAGATGATCTTTCAGCAGATATTCCAAATGCAACTAGAATTAAGAGTCTACAGTGTACACGGACTGTGGTCGAGTTATATTGCAACATAAGGGAAGGGTTCCATCCTTTAAAGTTGCACAAGAGTAGCATAGAAAGCACATAAGTAAATGCTAGCATGTTTGATAGAAGCTCTGAGTAGAGGAAGAGGACAATGTTGTGCATTAGGAAAGGCTTCCACAAGGACTAAGTAGAACTCGGCTTGGACCTTATAGGATGAGCAGAATTTGACCAGGAGGATGGTGAATGGATGAGCCTATGTCTGCTGGGTTTCCCCTCCCCGCTTTAATCTCCTTTTCTTTCATAGGTACGAATGATAAACATGTACAAGGAAATTGATCAAACACCCTACAAACAAGAGATCAATGCCAAGAACCTGATCCAGTGTTGGAGAGAATGTATGGCCGTGTCTTCCTACTCCTTGAGGAAAGCGGCTGTGGAAAAATTCAATGCGGAGAATTACTGGAAGAAGAAAGGACTGGCCATGGTCCCCCTGAAGTATCCTGTTGGCCTTGGCTCACGCGCTGCTGGTCAGGTCAGTTCTTCAAACACACATGAGGATGATGCCCGGAAGCAGCTCTGACAAAGCAAGAGGTGTTGAGGAAACTTTTCCTTTAGTCGTATTAGCCATATGGTTGCAATGCCCAGTTGTTAAATTTCACAAAAGCCACCAAAGTCAAAGTAATTAAGCTAGCTTTACTCCAGGGGAGACCAGAGCTCCTCTGCTCACATGCCCATGGTTGGTGAAAAACATTCTTGCTGGAAATTGGGAGACTGAGGTTTACTCCTGGCCCTGGCAAGAGGAGTTGGCAAATGGCAGCTGAGTCCATTTGTTCTGGGCTCAGATTGCTCATGTGGAAAGCAGGAGGGTGGGACCAATGACCTCCAAGACTCCTCTTCCAGTGTCCACAATTCTGTGTCACTGGACCATGAAATAGGAATGAGGAGCTGCAAGGTTTTGGGTGCTCCACTCCTTGTGGGTGGGTTGGAATAAATTAAATTCGGAAAAATAAATCACTTTTTAAATAGAATTTTTGAAGTTTATTCACCTTGTAGCTTTTAAAACTGTGAAAGGGAGGACTGGGAATCTGCTCTTGAAGTTTAATTTCTTTCATTGATTAAAGAAATCCCCTTGCTTGGTTGCTGAATCCCACTTGATGTTTCTATCTCTTCATTCTTGACTTCATTCTTTCTCAAGAATGAATAAAACTTACTCCTAATGGCTGGTGAAAGACTGCAGCATTCTAGCTCATGGTATGGCAGTGGGGAACCCCTATTATCTATTTTCTTACATACACACATCCATATATATATAGGTAAACTGGCAGGACCCTCACAATTGTCACTCCTCTTTGCAGAATTCACTCCTTGGTTGGAGCCACAAAGAAGGCATGCAGCTGTGTTGAGTGATCACAAAATAGGAATAAATGGCAGGGGAGGGGAGCTTTGAGAGGGGCATTAGTGTGGATGTTGTATGTTAAGGGATCAGAAGAGGCCAGGAAAAGTGGGTAGGAAAGTCCTTTCCCCATCCCATATCCATCCATTCACCTAACTGTCCTAGTTGAGCTTTGGTGTGAGCCTTAGAACATTTGCATGCAGCTTTGATCGTAGGCAGGTGGTAGGTCAGAGAAGTATTACAACAAATGATGATCTTATTAAGCCTTCTCATTCCTTGCCTGTTTGTGATGGCAAAAATAACACAGAGTCATGTAGTCGTCTGCATGCAATTTACTCAGATGTTGGAGACAGTCAAGATACTGTGGTTGAGAAATAAAAGCAAAAATGAGGTTATTACAAAAGAAGAGAGAAAAAACTACCATTGAGAAAAGGGTTTATAAGCATTGGGTCTTGGTATAGAATTTTTGGGTAAACTGATGAGCTGGCAGCTACCAATGAGGTCAGTTGGGGCCATTTGTCCTTGAGCAGACCTGTCAGGATCATCAGGGAAAACAGCCCCCATTGTTCACAGAGCCTCTGGAAATCCTCTCATGTTTGGCCATGGGTAAACATGGCACACTGCCTCTATTTGATGGCTGCCATTACTTTACATCTGGCCTCTACCATAGACCAAGTCTCACCCATTTTCCTCATCAGAATTTTCTCAAAAAGTAGATTTAAAAAATATGGCCAGGTGCAGTGGCTCACACTTGTAATCCCAACACTTTGGGAGGCCAAGACAGGAGGACTGCTTGAGGCCAGAAGTTTGAAACCAGCCTGAGCATAGTGAGGCCCCATCTCTCCAAGAAAGAAAAAAAAAAATCATAGTGATAAAGTATTGAGTGCTATGATGTTATAAGTACTTTTAGGTATTTCATTTAACCTTGGGACAACCTAGAAGATTTGTATCCTCATTTTAGGGATTAAAAAAAAAAATCTTGGCTTAGAGGGTTTAAATAACTGGCTCAAGGTCCTGCAGCTGGTAGAGGTAGGGCTGGGGCTAGAACTCAGGTCTGAGTGGCTCTGAAAGCTGGGCTTTCTAGTTGCACCACGTGGTCTCCCCAAAACACCTTTTGGTAGGAACTGAAGTGGGATTCAGCTCAGCTGAGGACAAACTAGGCAATAGCAGCCAACAGTACAACTTCATCCTTGAAGGCCAACTGGGAAACTGACCAGCTTCTGTGCTGAAAATATTTACTTAGGGCTGAATCAAGGAATTTGAGACCAAACTCCTTGGAAGGCACATGCTAAAAGACTATTCTAAAACAAAATAAATAGAGGAGGAAACTAGACATGATATTTGAGTGTTTTCTCCATGGAAGGACCTGGGCTGGGGAATTTGTAATCTCCACTTGATTATTCCCTGTCTCATCTCTATTAGGTAGGTAGAATCTCTATTTCATAGAAGCTGAAACTGAAGCCCATAGGGATTCTCTCTCTTGCCCGAGGACATCCAGCCAGTAAATGGCAGAACAGGGATTCAACTTCAGCACCGCCTTCATCGTCCCACAGTGCCTCCCTGAGCAGAGGCAGTCCCTGCCCAGCAACTGAGGGGGTCAAACGTGCCCCACCTGTGTTATGCAGGCATACCTTGTTTTATTGCACTCTGCTTTATTGCACTTCCTAGATGCTGCATTTTTTACAAATTGAAAGTTTGTGGCAACCATTGGTGCCATTTTTCCAACAGTGTGTGCTCACTGTTTGTCTCTCTGTCATGTTTTGGTAATTCTCACAGTTTTTCAACCTTTTTCATAATTATAGTGATCTGTGATCAGTTATCTTTGATTTTACTATTGTAATTGTTTTGGAGCACCATGAACCACATCCACATAAGACAGCAAACTTAATAAATGTTTTGTGTGTTCTGACTGCTCCACCAACTGGCCCTTCCCCCATTTCTCTCCCTCTCCTCAGGCCTCCCTATTCCCTGAGACACAATGATATTGAAATTAGGTCATTTAATAACCCTGCAATGGCCTCTAAGTGTTCAAGTGAAAAAAAGAGTCACAGGTCTCACTTGAAATCAAAAGCTAGAAATGATTAAGCTTATTAAGGAAGGCACTGCACTCCAGTCTGGGTGACAGAGTGAGACCCTATCTCCAAAAAAGAAAAGAAAGGAAAAGAAGAGAAATTGTTACAACTACCTCAATCTTCAGCAACCACCACCCTGGTTAGTCAGCAGCCATCAACATTGAGACAAGACCCTCCACCAGCAAAAAGATTCTGACTCTCTGAAGGCTCAGATGATTGTTAGCATTTTATTTTATTTTATTTTATTTTATTATTTTTTTATTTATTTATTTATTTTTGAAATGGAGTCTCACTTTGTCGCCCAGGCTGGCGTGCAGTGATGCGATCTCGGCTCACTGCAAGCTCTGCCTCCCAGGTTCATGCCATTCTCCAGCCTCAGCCTCCCGAGTAGCTGGGACTACAGGCACCTGCCACCACGCCCGGCTAATTTTTTGTATTTTTAGTAGAGACAGGGTTTCATCATGTTAGCCAGGATGGTCTCGATCTCCTGATCTCATGATCTGCCTGCCTCAGCCTCTCAAAGTGCTGGGATTACAGGCATGAGCCACCGCGCCTGACCTGTTAGCATTTTTTAACAAAGCATTTTAAAACTAAAGTATGTACAATCTTTTTAGACATAATGCTATTGTACACTTAATAGAGTACAGGTAGCATAAACATCACTTATACGCACTGGGAAACAACGAAAATTGTGTGATTTGCTATATTGCTATGGTTTGGAGCTGAACCTGCAATGTCAGTGTACTTACTTCCTGCGCTGTGAACACTGAATGGCACAGACAGGACCTAACCAACCTCTGTGTCCAATGCCTTACTATGGCACTTGGCACAGAGTAGGAACTCAAATGTCTGAATGGCTGAAACATTTGGGGAATCTGTGGGTTTAAAGCTAACTTCTCATCGATACCAGTAGTAGTTGTTTGAAGGTTTAAATTTCCCTGACTAGGTCCTCTACTTATATTGGAGAACCATCTGCTCCAGCTTTCCAGTTGTGCCTATTTTATAGATGAAGCTTTGCAGAATTATATTTTGTGGCACTAACAATGAGCTGTACAGTGGTGCCATTTAACTAAACCAAATCTGACATTTTAAATGGCCCAAGGAGACTGCAGCACCACATGGAACAAATTACTGAGTGATCTCTGATAGACATGCTGTCTTGGACATACAGGCTGAATGCTATCACCAGCAGGGTCACACAATGTAGGAAAAGTACAATCCACTATAATTGTAGTTCAATCACATGGGCCAAGTCCAACTACGAATTACATGCACACTTTGCAGAGCCAAGGAGGCCAAATATGGAGTCTACAAGATTAAGAAACAGATCGTATGGCTATGCTACTGCAAATTTACTTACCAAACATTTACTGACCACCTACCGCATGTGTGTTGCTATGTTGCATTCTGAGAGATTCCTTAGGACGTGATCCTTCCTTTCAAGGGGCTCATATTCTGGCAAAGCACAACGAAGTGCCATGGAATGGGGCCCAGGAGCTCTTTTTGCAGCTGGCATCACCTGACATCTGATGCATGGCCCCCAGGCAGCCAGTCCTGGGCTTTCTGTAGAGGAAAACTATTCCTTATCTTTATTATTTTGAGGATGAATGTCCAGGAGCAAAAGATGGTGTTTCCAGGAGTCATGAGTTAATAAACTGTAAAAAAACACTCTGCTGCATCTTCCCAAGGTCCTTGGGTGTCATTTTCATGGCTGATATGCCTTCTTCAAGAGTCTAAGGTTCTCCTTTGGACTGTGGATATATGTGCCTTTGTCCTCAGAGAAAGAGTATCCTGATGTCCCCATTTGCCCAATACTGCTGACCAAATAAATGGAGTGCATTTTCACCATCAAACTTGCCTTATCTGGAATGATAGAGCTTTCTGGTTGTCATTCACAGGGGTAATGTGCACCTTTGGATACAAATAAAGAGACGGTTCTCCAAGTGTTGTCCACAGTTCCCAGGCAGCTTGGAAGGCCCTTCTGATGGGCAGAGAACTGATCTGGAAATGCTGTCTTTTTCTTGGGTTTATCTGTTGATTAACATGCAGCTCCATCAACTTTCACTTATGACCAGGGTTGCTTACAAATAATCTAAGTGAGCAATTAAGGCTTAGGAAAATTTTTGGTTTATTAAGTTGACATTGGCTTGTTACCAGAATTTTCTGAAGACCTTGACATTATAAATCCTAGATTATTATGTCACTCTGCTTAGAAACTTAGATGTTAAGAAACCTAGCTGACCCAGACCACACCCATACGGTCAGCACATCCCTGCTGAAGAGCTGTAAAGGTTGCCTTGCAGGCTTTCCTGGACCACAGTGGAACCACTGAGAGACACCTGCCATAGGACCATATGCTGCTGATGTTGCTCTTACATTGGAGACCCAAAGGGAAGAAGCCATTCTTGTTTTCTGCTGTGATTTTCTGGGATATCCCCATATTCTAGTTTAGCACAGGCAGATATGCAAGAAGGCACATTCTTGTTAATTATAAAACATGTTTAGCTTAGAGACTGGATGTTTCTGATTATAAGCGCCTTTAATGCTGTTAGCAGTCTTGTTCCTTCTGGATCCTTGTGTGGAGCTATACAGTTAGATAAGATTACTTCCAAGTTCTTGTCTAACTCCAAAGCTCTGTAGTTCGGTGCCAAGATGATTTAGGGTGAGTTTAGTCATTTTGCAGCAAAAAAATTTTAATGTCTATCTATCTCATCTTTTATGGGATTATAACAAAATGAATTTCCGTTTTCATTTTTCTGTGGCATGCCTACTACAACTATGATAATATGCGTGCACACAATTATTCACCCTCTCCCTCTACCTGTCTATACATTACTTTGCATTTTAAAACAGAGTCCCTGCCCCCATTTCCCCCACCCCAAAAAGAAACCTAAAATGTTGCTCCACCCTGGGGGGTGGGGGATTCTTGGAGGGAAATATTTCCAAGGAAAATGTTTTAATTGACATGATATGTGACAATATCAAAAAGATCTTAGAAATACTTTTCGTCTTTTCTGCTCAGGCTGCTGCCTTGGTTCACATTTATCTTGACGGCTCTGTGCTGGTCACTCACGGTGGAATTGAAATGGGGCAGGGGGTCCACACTAAAATGATTCAGGTAAGAATGCAAATAACTAGATTGAGTTGGGTGTGTGCTTATAGATCTGCTCATGAGAGAAAAACTATGAATGAATATTTTCTGTTATAAAATACAAGATAGGAAGCTGGGTGGGGCGGCTCGAGCATTTCAGGAGACTGGGGCAAGAGGATTGCTTAAGTGAAGGAGTTCGAGACCAGCCCAGGGAACAAAGGGAGATTCCATCTCTACCAAAAAAAAAAAAAAAAATTAGCAAGTCATGGTGGCATGAGCCTGTTTTCCCACCTACTTGGGAGGCTGAGGTGGGAGGATTGCTTGAGCCTGGGAGGTCGAAGCTGCAGTGAGCCAATTGCACCACTGTACTCCAGCCTGGGTGGCACAGCAAGACCCTGTCTCAAAAAGTAAAAACAAAGAAAAATAAAGGATAGGAGATTTGAGCTTTGACAGTTTACGCTGTTAAACAATTAGCAGAAACTAGGTAAACCAATTTTGCAACCAAACCCCTAAAAGAATGTGGCAGAAGAGTCTCGAGTTGTTTTATTGCTAAGGAAAGTTATATACTTATTTGCTGCTTTCCTTTGGATATAGTGACAGTTGAATTGTCCTTTTTGAATTTTTCTTGGGCAATAAGATAATGTGTCAATTCTGATGAATTTGGATTATTTCCTTCCCTTTTTGTATTACAGACTCCAAACAATCGCTAATATAAATCACCTTTGATATTTACAGCCAAACTTTATCTGTTGCTTTTGGCTGTCTTATTTTAGGTTAATTTTAAGCTACCATTTCTCTTTTGTTAATCATAATAGTAATATAATAGATTATAAAACATTTGGAAGCAGCAGAAAATTTTTAAAAACAAAGACCCTACACAGTTTCACCACACAGAATACTCATTATTTGGGGGTCTTTACATCTTGTCTTTTTTCTTTCGCAAAAAGTCACCAACATGCTTTTGTATAATTTTGTATTCTGTTTTTCCACCCACCTTATATAGTGTGAACCCTTTTTCCTGTCATTAAGCCGTCTTTACAATCATGAATTTTCATGGCTGTATGTGGATAAATATATGGTTTGTTTAACCATCCCCAGTTGTTTGAATACTTCGGTGAATATTTTTGTACATTAACCGTGATCAAATCATTGATTGTTTCTTAAAATAGATTTCTGGAAGTAGAATTACTGGGTCACAGGTGTGGCTATTTTAAATTGTTTGACACATATTATCAAATTGTTTTCCAGAAAGTATCCTTCTCATGATACCCCTAACCAACAGTGAATGTGATAGATTGTTGAAAATTTATAGATAATTTGATAAGTGAATGAAAGTATCTCATTATTGCTTTCATTTACATTTTTCTAAGTATAAAGATGTTGAATACACATTTTCTCTCAGTCACTTGAGAATTGACATTCCCCAGTGGAGGGTGTTTTCCGTATTGGATCACCAGAGACTTTGATATTCTAAGCCTATGCACTGTGTGTGGAGGATCTGAGAGCCAGACCTCACGGAAGGGTTCCGTGTGCCTGAGTCCTTGTAGAAGCTGTGGGCAAGCACTTTCAAGCCACGCTGCTAGCAGGAGAGAGTCGAGTTTGGGATCAACTAAAGTTAGCAATATGATTTTGCTCTCTAGCGCTAAAAATAAAGAATAAAGCAGCCAGTTAAGTCCTTGTGTTGGCACATGGCACTGGCACCATCTCCTGTGACCACATGTTCATGCTGCTGCTTTTCCAAGGTCATTGTCCTTTCTCATAAGAAGCACTCTTTTCCTGGGGCAACTACAGAAATGTGGATAGGAGATAGACATCTCCTATCATTGGTAAGGTTCTGCTAGAATTTTGCAGAGTGTGGTCATAGGAGAAGCCTCAAAGGTGTCAATATCATGATTATAGAAACAAGAATGAAGCATTTCTTCCCGCCTTGGCTTGGGGCCTCACCTCCTCTTTCTGACACTATCACCAGAAAGTCAAAGAACAGGAAAGTGTGTTCAGAACTTGGGGTCCAGACTAGCTATAGGATTTTTAGAAATGAGAAACTTTTTGTGGCTGGAGGAATTTGTGATTCTGCTCCCTTGTCCCTGTCATGAGTACGAGGGCATCACACATGTGTTACCATGTGGGCATGTGCACAGCTCTGTTACTAATCAGTGTTTTAAAAGAAACTCTCTCTTAAAATCCAGGTGGTCAGCCGTGAATTAGGAATGCCAATTTCAAATGTCCACCTGCGTGGAACAAGCACAGAAACCGTCCCTAATGCAAATGTTTCTGGAGGTTCTGTGGTGGCAGATCTCAACGGGTTGGCAGTAAAGGTAACAGTCGCTGCAGTGGCGTCCAAATCATTAACTCCCTCAGGGCCAAATACGTGGGTGGGTGGAGCTCCAAAGATGCTGAGAGTTAATCCAACTCCTATCTCCTTCCCCCATCTTGGCCTCAGTCAGTGGTACAGCACCCACTGGTTCTCCTGTGCTGGGAATGCCACCTCTTTTTCTCCCTCACTCCTGACATTTTTCTAATCAGCAAGTCCTTTCAAGTCTACTCAAAAATGTCTTTGTCTTTCTGTTTCCATATTATGTTAGTATCACGTTGAGACAGACTCCCACCTCTCCCCAGGGCCGATGCAGGACTTCTGTCTCTCCACCACAACTTCATCGCCTTTTGCTCTAGCTTTCTGCTGCCGGAGTGAATTTTCTCACGAAATAAATGTGGCCATGCCATGTCTGAAAGCAATGGTTCGTGGTTTTCCAAGAGTTTTTTTTTTTTTTATTAAGTCCTGACTTTTTAGCATGGCTTACAAGGCCAGTTCATTCACATACACACACACACACACATGTGCACACACTTGTATGAAACCTTTGATATCACCTTCATACAGGGTTGGTGTCTTATTTTTCCATGTTCCCTCTTAGATAAGCCTATGGAATGGTACATATTATGTTGTTTTGAATTTGGTGTTTGCATGAAATTAGGATCATAATTTTAATTTAAAAATAATCTCTAGGATGCCTGTCAAACTCTTCTAAAACGCCTCGAACCCATCATCAGCAAGAATCCTAAAGGAACTTGGAAAGACTGGGTGAGAATCAATGTTTCTCTGTATTTTATTTTAGAAGAAAAAGGAGTGGGAGGAGAGCAAGAGCAATATGCATTAATTGAAATCTGTAGAAAGGGCATTTGCAAAGGTACCACCATTGCATAATGATAAATAAAAGGCCTTTGGCTCTTAGCATGTGGAAATCCTATCACAATGTGGTGGAGGAACTCTTGCATCTGGGAAAATTTTCTGTTAGAGAAAAAGATAGTTCTTCTGCCAGAACTCCTATTTTAATCCAGAATTAATTAATGTTTCATCCTATGGAACCTAGGGATTGTCTGGATAATAACTGTACATCTGTTTTTTCTCCTTCTTTGGGTTCTACTATTCCTAAAAGAGAAAAAACAATAGTAGAACCGTTCTGTAAAAGTAAAAAACATATAAGCACTCATTTAGAAATAGGAAGCCAAGCCAGTGGGTATCTGTTCATCCAGTAATAGGTACTCAATGGAACGGAAATATTCAACTGCTTCCTTTGATCGGCTTACAATCTAGTTGGAAAAGAAGACACATTCTAAAGTCAACTAACAAACTTTTCGAAGTAATAGGTTATCAACTACCAGATGTTGTGGAACAAATATCCATAAAAACTGGAAGCGTGTGTCACGCTGGCTATTCTAGAATGTCAGTTTTCACAACCTTATGAATACAGGTCTGGGGGAAATAACATTTGAGGATCCCACTTAGAAATGGTTTCTGCTATTCCGTGGAGTAAGGACTCATTTTATAACTCATATTTATGGGATCTGTCTATACTTCCTGGGTATATTTGTTTCTGTCCTCTGCCCCATGCTACCTGAGCCCAGAAAGGCTGAGTTAGTGTGACTGAAGAAAGCTGGAGAGAGGTGCAGCGTGGGGAGTAGTTCTCCACCACCATGAAATGCAGCCATGCGGCCTACTTTCTTCTCTAATGATTGATGCGCTTCTGACCTTCCTTCTTAGACTTAGGGACTTGGACCTAACCCTGATTTTTCTGCATAGTAGTCAACTCTGCACTGCAGAGTCAGGAGACCTTTTGGTGTAAATGGTACAATTTAGCAAAATTATTCCCCTCACCTGAAATAAATGTGCCCAGAAAGGATTGATAGTTCCCATAAATATGGATTATAAAATGAACCCTTACTCTATAGACTGGCAGGAACCTGATATTAAAATTAAGCAGCCAACCAACCATTGTTTTCTAAAATGTCCCATATGAATTGGAAATCTACTACAGATAACCGAGTGAATTTCTTCCTAAGTGGAACATATGTTGATGACTTCAGTCCAGCCTGTAGCATACCACAGCAGGCATTTATTACCATCATAGGTGCTGAACAAATAGCTACAAGGTGTGAACCACAAACGCCTGTAGAAATGGAGAATGCCAAAAGGAATGGATTAATCTGGGTCCTTCCTAGTTACTATTGCTGATAGTTTTATTTAGCAGACAGGGTAAAATTAAAATTGAAGTATTGAGTGATTCTTTCTTTGGGCATCCTTGTTGCAGCATGCTATGCTCTTCCTTCACAGGCACAGACCGCTTTTGATGAAAGCATTAGCCTTTCAGCTGTTGGATACTTCAGGTAAATACTCCCTCCAATCGCTATGGAGAATGACAGTGGTATCTTGAGGAAGAGTTTCAGTTCCCTTGCAATTTTGGCAAACGTTGACTTTGTACCTTCTATTTACCCATGGTTATAAAGAACATTTAATTGCTGGTATCCAGAAAGACTCCTGTTAGGGAAAATAGGCACACAAAATTCAGCTGAACTGATGATTCTAATCATAGTGGGTGGTATTTTAAGGCTCTCTGGGGTTAGCACTTGGAATACTCAGCAGTTGTTGACTTTTTGTTGAAAACACAATCTACCTCTTAAGAAACAAAGGTGGGGAAATGCAAATTAAACCCATAAGAGGGGTACCATTTTACACCTTCAGGATTGGCAAAAAAGAAATTGGACCATAACCATGTTACATTAAGATGTGAAACAACAAGAACTCACTGAATCTGGAAAACAGTTTATTAAATTATTTTAATGGAGAGTAAAAGCTGTCTGACAGCAGAGTGATGTAGAGCCTTACCTGGTTTGATCACTTTGCCATTGGTGTGGGAGTCCTGGGCACTGACTCCCTGTCAGGAACAGGCATTGGAAGCATTTTTAATGGCCATCTCCAGGTTGCAGGGCAGCAGAGGAGAGAGGGTAGAGAGTTCTGGAAGCTGCTGACTCATGCTTCTATTTTACCATTAATATTTGTTTGATGTTCTTAAAGATTAGTTAGGAACAGAGCAGGCCATGGGGCTTGATGGTGGGAGACCGAAGTAGAGACAAAGAATGGGAACCATAGGACCTGATCCTTCACACAGAGGGGCAAATTCTGGAGCCAGAAAGATAAACAAAGCAGGAAGCATGCACCTTTGAAATAGCGTTTGGTGTAAAATGAAGGTTGATTTCCCCAAATCAGATGATCCAATATTAGCCAAAAGCAGTAAGATGGACATTCATGAAGTAAGAAGCTAACCTCCAGGAGTAAGGAGGCACCAGTCAGGAGTAGTTAGATATTTTTATCAGACAAAGCAAGTTTTAAAAGAAAAAACTAAATATTTATTTATTCAATGCATTTATCACACATACATTTGGTGCTGGCATATCATTGTACAGGTATATTCCTGTGGTTTGCATAACTCCTCATGAGTCTGTTCAGTCATCATGGTCTGCAATTAGGGGACTTGATCACTTAACAACACTCAAGAATTCTGTTTCCTCCAGAGGTTATGAGTCAGACATAAACTGGGAGAAAGGCGAAGGCCATCCCTTCGAATACTTCGTTTATGGAGCTGCCTGTTCCGAGGTTGAAATAGACTGCCTGACAGGGGATCATAAGGTCAGTACCAGTTGGAAAGGTCTTCAAGTTGCACTTAGGATGCACCTAAATTCCACAGATGCCATCTATCTGAGGAGAGCTGAGTGAGGGGCAGCACCATGCATTTGGCCTAAGGGTGATTCCCCCGGATTACCAGAAAAAAATAGAATCCCCACAATTGCCTTGGTGGTCTGGTTGCTGCCATGGAAAACAACTGGTGACCTGTCTTTATTTCCCTGGCTCTTTTAAATGGAATCAGGAAAGAAACTACTTGAAGAAAGAAACATGCTCTAAAGGGGGCTTTCATGTAGACTGTTGGCACAACCAGCAATTCTGACTTCTTATGAGAAATGCCAAAATATATCATTCTTGAAAGATTTCATAGACATCTGTAATCTGCTAACAAGCACCAAGCCAGCCCAGGGCAGGTAGTGGCCACTTTTTTATGTCTTTTTCTCAGCTAGGTCTTGCCTTTTAGAAGTCCAATGTGCTATCCATTGTGCCACAGAGCCGGCTTGGTCTTGCTTTTTAGATAGTTTCAGAGCATCCTTATGCTTTCAAGGGATGCTCTGACGAGATATGCACGCGCACGCGCACACACACACACACGCTGTCCCTCTTTCTCTCTCTCTTGCTTTAAAGACTCATAGAATTTCTCCTCTTGTAGCAGAACCTTTGGGAGTAAAAGAAGCCACTTACTGGTCACAGTCAATAACAATGAAAGATCATTGATCCATTAAATGGGACTGTGATACCCTAACAACTGTCATGTGACCAAGCTACCAGTTTAGTGATAATCTCTTCCAAAATGTACCTTGAAGCAAGTTCTAGTTCTTGATATTTATAAATATCCTCTATGCCTGCATTCTTGGATTATGATCAGATTTAAGTTTTCATTTAGTAAGTCCCCAGCATATATATATATATATATATATATATTTTTTTTTTTTTTTGTGAGACAGGCTCGAGTGCAGTGGCGCAATCTCGGCTCACTGCAAGCTCCGCCCCCTGGGTTCACGCCATTCTCCTGCCTCAGCCTCCCAAGTAGCTGGGACTACAGGCGCCCGCCAGCACACCTGGCTAATTTTTTTTGTATTTTTAGTAGAGACGGGGTTTCACCCGTGGTCTCAATCTCCTGACCTCATGATCTGCCCGCCTCAGCCTCCCAAAGTGCTGGAATTACAAGCATGAGCCACCGCGCCTGGCCGCATGTATTTTTTAAAACTGTAGTCAACCTAATCTCTGAAACTATGGTCACCTTTATTGAACCTGCCTTTTCAAGTATCTGACCTGTCTGGTTCTAACTCAGACTGGATCTCTATAGGGTAACCTTGGACTAGGGCAAAACAGTGGTCACTCTGAGCATGGTTTTGTGTTAGAGTAGCAGCCCAACACTACTAGGGAGCGGGTTCTTGCATAGAACTGATTTCTGTTTGTTTGTTTGTTTTTGAGACAGAATTTCACTCTCTCACCCAGGCTAGAGTGCAGTGGCGTGATCTTGGTTTACTGCAATATCTGCCTCCCGGGTTTAAGTGATTCTCGTGCCTCAGCCTCCCAAGTAGCTGGGATTACAGACTGCGCCACCACACCCAGCTAATTTTTGTATTTTTAGTAGAGACGTTTCACCATGTTGCCCAGGCTGGTCTCAAACTCTTGGCCTTCAAGTGATCCGCCCACCTTGGCCTCCCAAAGTGCTGAGATTATAGGTGTGAGCCACTGAGCCCTGCCCATATAAGTAATTTCTAAATTCCTTCTCCCTCAAAGCAAAAGTTGGTAAAAATTTAGTCATATGGATTTTCTTATATTCCTATATATGCCTTGTCCTTGTTAAGATCCAAGAACAAGGTAATAATTAGCCTAGTATGAAATTTTAAGGCATGTTCCTATAACTTATTTGAATGATCTTAGGGGATGTGCCATATAGTCTCATCAGATGCCTTCATAAAAGCTAAATCTCAGCTCAGGTTGGTGTCACTGCTAGGCAAAGGGCTAGAATGTGACATTCTACCAGGGGCCTTTCCCAAAGGCCTGTTTCTCAGCCATTCTCCTGTTGATAGAATTGCCCTTATTCCAGCAAAGTTTTCCTCACTTTGAACTTACATCTAAATATCAGTTATCTGTTCTTCTACAGCAAATTACCCCCAAACTTAGTGCTGAAAACAGTGGATGCTCATTAGCTCACACCACTTCTGAGGGGCAGGCCTCCGGGAGTGGCTCGTCTGGGTGATTCTGCCTGAGGCTTCAGTCAAGCTGTGGCTGGGGTGCAACAGTCATCTCAAGGCTCAGTGGGGACAGGAGAATCCTATTCCACCTCCCTCCATCATAGCATTGTTGACAGGAGGCCTCGGCTCCTCACTGGCTGTTGGCCAGATGCCTCCATTCTTTGTCATGTGGACAGCTGTCTGTAGGCTGCCTGAGTGTCCTCAGGACATGAGAACTGGCTTCCTCCAGAGAGACCAGCCCAAGAGAAAAAGAGAGCGTGAGCAAGCGAGAGAGTACCTGAGACAGAAGCCCAGCTTTATAATCTAACTCAGAGTGACTACTGTCACCTCTGCCATAGCCTATTGGTCACACAGGCTGGCCTGGTAGAGTAGAGGAGGAGACTACATATGGATGTGAATGCCAGTAGGTGAGGGTTATCCAGAGCCATCTTTGAGGCAGCCTACCACAACCTAGATCCACTATCTCCAGCCCTAGCAAAAGACACGACAGACAGTGCTAAGCCTACAGCTTTGTGGGTTGTTTTTTTCTGTTTTGAGGTGGAGTCTTGCTCTGTTGCCCAGGCTGGAATGCAGTGGCACCATCTCAGTTCACTGCAGCCTCTGCCTCCTGAGTTCAAGTGATTCTCGTGCCTCAGCCTCCTGAGTAGCTGGGACTACAGGCATGTGCCAGCACCCCTGGCTAATTTTTGTATTTTTAGTAGAGATGGTGTTTCACCATGTTGGCCAGGCTGGTCTCAAACTCTTGTCCTAAAGTGATCTGCCCCCACTTGACCTCCCAAAGTGCTGGGATTACAGGCATGAGCCAGCCCCACCAACCTAAGCCCACAGCTTTGAAAGCAGAAACTTCACTAACACTGAAGACTTTAGAGCTCCTCCTCTCACCTCCAGCTGAGGCCACTTATCTCCTGGAAGACCAGTCTTGCTGACTGATGTCAAAGAGGATTTTACATTTTACTGTGTCTTTAAATAAGAGATGTGAGTTCCTGAAGTTTTATTATTGTCAAACATTCCAATCATTATCTAGTTTTCAAATGCTAGATGAAAGTCCTAGATCAAATAAGGAAACTCTTGCATTTATTTTGTTCAATTAGTAATTATAAGTACAATCTGTTAGTCATGGCAGAGAACATTACATCACATTTTTTAAAAAATGTATGGACTTGCTGGAAAGCAATGGTGTTACTAACACTCTGGCTGGGCCTGCTGTGCTTCTCCTCATTTGTAGGTTATCAGGAGCAAGTTGTAGTGTCAACTTTATTCTCTTCTCTGCTCCAAAAATGAAAATGGGAGATTTTCAGATGACAATTCAAAGACTTTTTTGTGGATGCACCCTGAACTCTGTGGTTCAGTAAACATTCCTCAGCCAGTTGTATCTGGCTGTTGGGTTGCATGTTAGCCATTAAGCTTTGCAACTAGGATCGTGAGGGCCATAGATGTTTTCTTTTGTTGTGTCATATATTTCTCAATCTGTTGCATCATCCAGCTTGAATCAAAATCAAGTAAATATTTTTTTCTCCTATTATTTCCAAGAAAAAAAGACAGTGCTTCAGCTGGCTAAGAGTATTTGTATAATTTTGAAAGTTTTATATAACAAACTTTGTCATATAAGAAAATCTTTGTTGCTTCTTTTGAAATGACATGGCTCCAAGAAAGGCTTTATACCAAAGTCAGCCTGGCAGGAAGTATTCCTCAGCTTCTTCTCCCTAAGTTATCCTCATTAAAATAAACATTTTAACTTTTTTTTTCTTACTAGAACATCAGAACAGACATTGTCATGGATGTTGGCTGCAGTATAAATCCAGCCATTGACATAGGCCAGGTATGTGTAACTGATATGTCTCACTTTCTATTTGTAAAAGCCAAAAGTGCAGTGGGGTCTGCAGGGGAGCATTCCATCAGGCTTATTCATCATCTTATTTTTCTACCCCTTTAGTCAACTCTATTCAGACCAGCTGCAAAGCTCAAATGTCTTACTGTTTAAAAGGGGGAAGGAAATAAAGTGTTTTCAGTAGCTTTTGAAGAAACATACAATCTGTGACTAGGGAGCTTGAATGAGGCAAGACCAAGCCTAGAGGTGACCGATGAGCTCCAAACTTCTGGGACATACGTAGAGTTAGTGCCCAGTGCTGAGCCTTAGCCACACAATGGGCTTCAGCTTCGAGGAGTTTGAAGTTTGCTGGAATCACAAGCCTCAAGTCATTAGAGCAGTAGCTATTGATAGGCAGCCTGTAGTGCTGGATTCTACCCACAGACATTTTCAAATTTAAATTTGAAATAGTTGAAAAGATTGGAAAGTCATAAACATCTAGTTTCTCCTGAAAACAGAAAATTTGCCCACACTGCATCTGCATTTCCACGAGCGAAAAGTCGGTGGGCTGCACCTCTAGAGTCCCACACTCTCCAATGAGACCCACACTCTCCAGGACCCACCTGGAATCTTTACATACTGGCTTTACGTATATCCAACCTGGAGGCAATTCAGCTCATTACCTCTGATTTAGGGCACCATCTAGTGTCCCCTCCCCCTCCACTCCCCGCCCCCACCATCATGACATTGTGTTATTGGCGAATGGGAAGAATCTCTGGTGTGGAGAAGTCAAAGGAGGCTTAGGGAGGAAGTGGGTGTGGACCAGGTTGTCAAGGAAAGAATGAGAAACAACATTTGGGGTGAAAGAACAGTGGAGGAAGTCACCCTACAGAAACAGGGAATTTAGCATGCCTGTTCATGGCTGCTGATCAGGCCAGGGCGGATGACTGTGGGGAAGGCCTGTGTGGGAGGGTGGGCCATGAGGAGGGAGTTGGAGAGCAGAAGAGGGCTGGGGACTGCCAGGGGTGGGTGGAGGGCTTTTAGAGACAAGACTTCACTTAGTGGGGATGGACTGGAGTTTTTGGAAGATTGATCTAAAATCAGAGTCCAGAGATGTGAGGCTAGCCACCTTGTGGGCAAGGAGGTGGGATGAGACAATGGGACTGTAGCTTTCACTAGCACTCTGGGGTCTCTGGACACATCAGTCAAGGGGGTTTGTCTGCCTCATGGGCAAAAAAAAGAGGGTGCTTAGGCTCCAGGCTCTGTGAAGACTCTTCCCGAGCACTCATTTCAATGGCCAAACCAAGATCAGAACCCAAGTCCTTTGACTTTGAACTTCTTTTTTTTTTTAATTATTTTTATTTATTATTATTATTATTTGAGACGAAGTTTTGCTTTTGTTGCCCGGGCTGGAATACAATGGTGTGATCTTGGCTCACCACAACCTCCGCCTCCCAGGTTCAAGCAATTCTCCTGCCTCAGCCTCCCAAGTAGCTGGAATTATAGGCATGAACCACCACACCCAGCTAATTTGTTTTGTGTTTTTAGTAGAGACGGGGTTTCTCTACGTTAGTCAGGCTGGTCTCAAACTCCCGGCCGCAGGTGATCTGCCCGCCTCAGCTTCCCAAAGTGCTGGGATTACAGGTGTGAGCCACCGTGCCCAGCAGACTTTGAACTTCTTTTAACTTAATGCTGCACAAGATGTTTAAAATGGCTTTTAGGTAAACTTTCAGCAACATGCTCCAAGACACCCTGAAAACACTCTTAAACTACAATTTTAAAATTCAAACAAACAACATGAAGTTGAAATGCTACTTACTGTTGACTGTGTTTTCTCATACGTGGAAATTCTTTTTTTTGTTCTTGCCTCAGATTGAAGGTGCATTTATTCAAGGCATGGGACTTTATACAATAGAAGAACTGAATTATTCTCCCCAGGGCGTTCTGCACACTCGTGGTCCAGACCAATATAAAATCCCTGCCATCTGTGACACACCCACAGAGTTTCACATTTCTTTGTTGCCTCCCTCTGAAAACTCAAATACTCTTTATTCATCTAAGGTAAGTGACGCTCTACGGGTAAATATGCATGTTTATATGATACCTGTTGGGTGACAGGAGGGCTACATTCGTCTCTTGACTGTTTGGGATTTTTACCAGGATTGCAGAAGAAAAATTGTTATTAAACATTTTAATTCTAATCTAACATCATGATAAAAATTTTTAGTATTCCAAATCTTAGAACTTAACGTCAACTATTGCCATCAGGTTCTGTCTAATTTTTTACCTTGCAATAATCACCTTCATGCCTAATAATCATCTTCTGTATGTAAGTCATTTCCTTAGGCTAGAATTCTAAGAATGGGAATACTGGATCAAAAGATTAAATTACTTTTTGAAACAAAAACATTACATAGGCCGGGTGCAGTGGCTCATGCCTGTAATCCCAGCACTTTGGGAGACCGAGGCGGGCAGATCACCCGAGTCCAAGAGTTCGAGACCAGCCTGGCCAACCTGGTGAAACCTCATCTCTGCTAAAAATACAAAAAAATAGCCAGGTGTGGTGGTGCATGTCTATAATTGCAGCTACTCGGAGACTGAGGAAGGAGAATAGCTCAAACCTGGGAGGCAGAGGTTGCAGTGAGCCGAGATCGTGTCACTGCACTCCAGTGTCATGCTTGGGCAACAGAGCCAGACTCTGTCTCAAAAAAAAAAAAAAAAAAAAAAAATTACATATGTAGTATGTAATATTTTTCTATATGCACATATGCTATAAATATGCATATATATGTAGAGTGAGAGAGAGGTATAATCTAGCTGGCATGCTTCCCTTCAAGGGTCTGGGAGAGTCAGGGGTGTTCCTGGGGTGTTCCGTGTTTTTCGCTATCCATGATGCGGTGAGTGCAGCACGACGGGAGAGAGGCCTGCACGGACCCTTGAGCCTTAATAGTCCGCTGACCCCGGAGAAGATTAGGATGGCCTGTGAAGACAAGTTCACAAAAATGGTATGTTTGGCATAGTAGAAAAAAAAATAGTGATCATAAAATTCTGAATTTTTGGCCTCTGTTCTTGTGGTAAGGTTTTGTGAACCCACTGCTGTGGCTTTTCTTGCCAGAAAAGGTGATGGGAAACATGGGGGCATTTGAGCAGACGTGCAGAGGGGTCCTTGAATTTGTACCCCTCGGGTTGCATTTTTTCATCAGCCTGGCCCTCCGTGGCTCCACTCTATACTGTTTGACAAAAGAAGGTTCATTCCCATTAGTTTTATGTTCCTCTCCTGTTTTGCTCCCTTCCTAGGACATCTTGGTCAGGAACAGAAGTTCAGGAACTGTGCCCTGAACCTAGGACACCCAGGCCAGGAGTATAGGCCCCTCTGACGGTCTGCCTCCACCCCAACCCCAAAAGGGCACCAGGAAAGTATGCTAGCAGGAACCTCTCCCCTCTGGCAACAGCGCCCATGCCGAGCAGACATCTCTACCCTCCTTTGATATTTTCAGGGACAGCGTTTTTAATTGTGGCAGAAAGTCATGCTGTTCACAGTTACCACCCTGACTTAGACTGAGGGGAAAGACCCCCATCCTCCACTTACACTGGCTCTTTGTGGTATCCTTCATGGTTTTCCCTAAGCCCCCCACACGTTGCTTCTTCTACTCTGGAGAAACAGAGACCCACCCCACTTTTCACTGGGTGGTCTTCAAACCCAGGAGTTCCCCAGTCCTCCCCTGGCTTCCTCCGCACCTCGCAGGCTGCTGTTCCCTGACCTGTCAGGGCCCTGGTTGCCCTCTGCTGGTGTTTAACCTACTTTATGTTCTGCTATTTTTCACCTAAGTCACAAACATTTCCCAGGTTTGAACATCCAAATTTGTTTTTATTCTAGATTCCGAGAGATGAGCCTGGGTCCTGTGTTCCTTGGAATGTACCCATCTGAATCAAATGCAAACTTCTGGAGAAAATGGAGTGCCTCTTCCCAGATGGCAATCTGTCCTATCTCTGTGCTGGAAGACACTAGATCTGAAAGACACAGTTTCCACAGCTCAGAAATCATCCCACATTGTTGCTTTTCTATGGAGCTGATTTAAAGTATTCCATTTAGATTTGATAGATATGTTTAAGCAATCTATAAATCATTTGCAATGTTATAAACACTAATTGGTTTCCTCTAGGGTGATATTTGCCATTACTCTGTCTCTCTGATCCATCCAGCTAAATGGAATAGACGATGACTTGCATATGACTCATACTTGGCTTGTATCCACCAACAGAAATTATACCATACAGTGAAAGGCAATTTTCTAAATAATTTCATTACTAATATGAACTGTGAAGTTGTCATTTTTTCATTTGTCCCTTTCTGCTGTCACCTTCCTCTTGTCAGAATGAATATAGACACTGTATCTAAGTGGGACCAAAGGAAAAAGAGCAAACTTTCACCAAAGTTTTCATGAAAACCGAAAAGCTTTAAAGGTTACTATCAAGAAATTGAAAGGAAACCCACAGAATAGCATAAAATATTTGTGAGTCACATATTTGATAAAGGTCTTATAACCAGAGATATGAAGAGCTCTTACAACTCAATAAAAGGCAAGTCATTTAAAAATAAGCAAAAGAATTGCTGGATGGTATGGTAGTTCTATTTTTAGTTTTTACCCTAACTATTCTTACTTGATCATTTAACATTCTATGTGTGTAACAAAATATCACATACGTAAATATTATGTATCAATAAAATTTTTTAATGGGCAAAGGATTTGAGTAGACATCTCTCCAAAGAAGATATATAAATGGCTAGTAAACATATAAAAATATGCTCAATTTCATTAGTCATTAAGGAAATGCAAATCAAAACCACAATGAGCCACTGTTTTATATGCACTGGGATGGTTGTAATCAAAATGATGGACAGCAGTAAGTATTGGCTAGGATAGGGAAAAATGGGAACACTTACCCATTGCAGGGGGCGGTGTAGAATGGTGTAGATACTGTGGAAAACAGTTCAGCATTTCCTCAAGGAGTTTAACATAGTTAACATAGAAGTTAAACATAGAATTACCATAATCTTAGGTATATACCCAAGAGAATTTAAAATATATATTCACACAAAAATTGTATACATAACTGTTCATAGCATTATTCATAGTATCCCAGAAGTGGAAACAACTCAGATTTCCATCAACTAATAAAATGTGGTATATCCATATAAGAGAGTTTTATTTGGCCATATAAAGAAATAAAGCACTATTACATGTGGCAACATGGATAAACTTTGAAAACATTGTCTAAATGAAAGAAGCCAGGCACAAAAGGCCGCATATTATGTGATTCCATCTACACAAAATGTCCAGAACAGGCAAATTCACAAAGACACAAAGTAGATTAATGGCCGCCAGAGGCTTCTAGGACCACAGACTGCTAATGGGCATGGGGTTCCTTCTTGGGGTGAGAAAAATGTTCTATAATGAGTGGTGATAATTTTACAACATGTGAATATACTAAAAACCACTGAATTGTACATTTTATAAAGGTGAGAGTTTTATGGTGTGTGAATTATACCTCAATTTTTAAAAAAGTATCTGTGGAGAGAAACAGAAAATGTGGGAAAGATTGAGAAGTTGTGAGAATCAAGAAGCCTATCCCAATCAATGGCTTTCCAAAAACATGGAAGCCTCAAAGGGAGGCTAAATAGCAAGGCACAGTCAAGGAAAAACTCCATTTCCATTAACAGCAGAGAGAAGTCACGTGGATCTCTCCCTTTAAGAGCAGATTTTCTCATCTATACCACGAGTATTTATAGAGCATTTTACTCTGTGCCAGGCACTGTACTAGGCACTTGGGATTTATCAGCAAACAAAATAGAGATCCCTGTCCTTGGGAAGATCCTATTCTGGTAAGGGCAGACAGAAAAACATTAAAAATAATAACAAGTAAATTACGGGAGTATGGTTGATGCTTGAGTGCTAAGGGAAGAAGTAGAAGTGGAGCAGGTTAAGGCCAGTGGAGAGTGATAGAGCAGGTAGCAGGTTGTGGTTAGAATAGGTCAGAGAAAGCCCACCTGAGGAAATGAGAATGGAGGCTGTGAGCTAAGCAGGTATCTGGAGGAAGAGCATTAGAGCAGAGTCTCTTGGGAGCAAGTGCTCCTGGCCTGTTTGTGGAGCAGCAGTGGGGCCCATGTGGCTAGCACAGAGCCAGGGATCGGGGAAGCCATGTAGAACCTGGGGGCTGTTATAAGGACTTGAGCTTTTAATCTAAGTGGCTGCAGAACAGAAAAGTGAAGTGGACTTGCTTCTGTTGCACAGGATTGCCCTGGATGCCGTGCTGACACAGGTCGTGGGAGGGCAAAGGTCGAGGGTAGACACCTCCTTTCTGTCCCTTCTCCAACTCCTTCCCCTCCAACCCACCTCTGTAAATGATGGAATTCTCGAGAGAGCCACAGGCCATCTTTCCCAGGCTCTCTTCCTGGTGGGTGACCTCCTTTACTCCCGTGGCTGGGGGTAACTCTCTTGCTTAAGCTCTGGCTCTGTAAACCCAACTCTTGCTTTTCATTGCCACTTGGATGTTTCAAGGCTGCATATTACATGATTCCATCTATACAACATGTCCTCAAATGTGTCCCAAGCAGATCTCCTCATCTGCACAGCCGTCCACAGGTTGCTAGGCCAGAAATGGGGAAATGATCTGAGGCGCTCTCTTCTCTTTGTGCACACATCTATTCAGGCACAAAATCCTGTCAATCTCACATCAAAGACGGTTCCTGAATCTGCCTCTTCCTCTCTTTATTTCTATAGCCACTATGTTACTCCAAGCCACCTTCATTTCCCCCCTGACTATTGCAATAATCCCCTCCTGATTTCCCTGCATTCATTTTGCTTCCCTTCCAACCATTCTCACATTGAAGCCAAATATATATATGAATTTTATGGGCATGCACACATGCACATGCACACATAAAATCATTATGTTACATTCTTGCCTAAAACCCTTCAATTGCTTCCTATTCATCTCAGCAGAACAATGTCCCAAATCCCTAAGCTGGCACCTGCACCCTAGCTTATCTAGCCCCAGCCTGTCTCTCCAGCATTGGCTCATGATCCCTTCCCTTTTCCTGTCTGGGTTTCCTATTGTAGCTCTCTCTCTAGAGCCTTTGCCTGTGTCCTCTGTCTGGAGGGTTCTATCACTTTTACACCTCCTTGGATCTGACTGCCACTATCCAGTACTGCTCTGCAGTTACAGGCACAAAAGTCACTTGAGGATCTTGTGAAAACACAAGTCATAAGATCAGGCAAGCAGAAGCTATAGAGTAAGAAGGAAGCAGAATGTCCAGAACCAAGCAGGAGCAGGAGCACGAGCAGGAGGAACAAGCCGGCAGCAGGAGCAGGTACCCCAGACACAGTGACCCATGCCGGTGCTTCAGCGTCTCTCCCTCCACTCACACCTAGAGCTGCTAGGCAGAGTGGAGGGGTCCTTAAGCTGATGGAGAAGGAAAAAGATAGAGCTGGGTTCACAAGAGGGTTAGCTCCATACCTGGGTACAATCCAGATATACAGTGTAGGCAGTATAGCCCCTCTTAGAGGTGGCAAGGGGAAATTTTCCCAATGGGCAGGGCTTTGGGGAGCACACCGATTATCCTCATTATGTGGAAAACAGGAGTGGCCCAACCCAAGGTTAGGATATACGTGGAACAAATGGTTTGGCCAGCTAGTCAAGGGCCTGGGTGTGGGGGGTGATATTACAAGACAGGGGACAAGATGGCATATGAATGGGCATATGGAAGTGGGCATGATGTGTGAAGATTTTTGTATCACAGGTTAGCACCCAGAAGGAAGCTCCCACTGTAAAAGAGTTGCTAAACAATTAAGTGGACCAAATGACATGGCCATATGACATTAGCCAACTCTGTTATCCATCACCCCAGTCAGTGCTGACCCAACGGTGTCAGGGACGGAGGCCGTGCACGGGCCTGACAGCATGGGCTCCCACTTGCCATGTAGCTGCTGCTGATGCCTGACATCCAATCTGCTCCCAACACAGAACAAAGCTGGTCCTCAATTTGACACCATCCCTCCAGGAGAGCAACTGGCCAGTTGGTAGCAAACTGACTACACTAAACCCTTTCCATTCTGGAAGGGGCAATGATTCACTTTAACGTTTTCTGGGTAAAGGTTTGCCTTTCCTGCCTGCAAGATCTTAGCCATCACCACTGTCTAAGGGCTTACACAGTATTAGATTAATCATCATAAGATCCCATGTAACATCACACCAGGCCAATTTACAGCAAAGTAAGGGGATCTGCTTTACAGCAGCCTGGGAGTGAGTGCATGACCGTGGAACCTGCTGGTCATGTCAGACGCTATCCTGCTTGGAACAGCTCTTCTGACAGAGCAATGAAACAACCTCGCGCAGGCACAGCTGGAATGCTAGTTAGAGGATGGGCTCCCTCCTCTAGGATGCAGGATGCTGGAAAATGAGCATTCTATATGATGCTGGAAAATGAGCATTCTATATGATGCTGGAAAATGAGCATTCTATATGATGTTATGTCCCCAGTGGATGGTTCAAACTGGCAGAGGATAGTTGGGCATTTATAACAGAGGATGGTTAGTACCTATTGTATATAACAAAATTCTTCAGATAGATAAATAAAAAACCTACTAGGAGAAAATAATCAAAGGAGAGAAGGATGAATATAAACACTCACTAAATGTGTAGCAAGATGGATAACCTCACCAAACAAGAGAAATGCCTACTATGAACTGTCATTTCTCCCACATACTGGAAAACTGGACAGTAGGGATAATGCTCAGAGCTGGAGAAGGCTGTGTACATGATTTGTTGTATTAGGGAACACATTTTAGAAGGTAATTTAGCTGGATTCAGCAGTGTGCGTAGCCTTCAACCCAGGAATTCCAACTCTAGGAATTTGTCCAACAGAAATACTTGCTCAAATGTCCAAAGATGAAGTCCAAGGATTTTCATCGCAGCATTATTTGTAATAGTGAAAAATTAAAAACAATGTAATGTAAATCAATAGACGACTATTTAATAATTTATGGCAATAATGCAAATAGTTAACATTTACTGACAGCTTACCTTCCTATGTGCCAGGCACTGTTTTAAGCACTTTACTTCACAACAATCCCAAGGGAGATACTATTATTTTGTCTATTTCACAGAAAGCAATTGAGGCACAGAAAGCCTAAGTATTAGGTTGGTGAAAAGTAATTGCGGTTTTTGCCATTGGAAGTAATAGCAAATACTGCAATTACTTTTGCACCAACCTATAACTTGAACAAAAGAAAATTTTAAAATAGTTTGAGTTCACTTTTTAGAAACTATTAAAAATAATGTATGCATGTATGTATCTATGTATATGTGCATGGGAAAATTCTGTACAGATGCACAGGAATCTGATAATGGTTTCCTCTGCAAAGTAAACACTGGGATAGAAGATTTTCACTTTTTGCTTTACATACTTTTATGTTTTTTAAAATAAGCCTTCTATTTGTAATTTAAAAACAAATTATGAAAAAAAGTACATTTATCATCAAGAAAGTCCCCTGAATGTAGTTCATTAGCACGATTTAGCTCCATGTCACTGACTAAAGCAGCTTCTTGTTGCTGCTTTAAAAAGACAGTTTAAGGCCGGGTGCAGTGGCTCACACCTGTAATCCCGACACTTTGGAAGGCTGAGGTGGGCAGATCTCTTGAGGCCAGGAGTTTGAGACCAGCCTGGCTAACATGGTGAAACCCTGTCTCTACTGAAAATACAAAAATTAACCGGGCCTGGTGGCACGCACCTGTAATCCCAGCTACTCAGGAGGCTGAGGCAGGAGAATCGCTTGAACCCCGGAAGCAGAGGTTGCAGTGAGCTGAGATCACACCATTGCACTCCAGCCTGGGTGACAGAGTGAGACTATATCTCAAAAAAGAAGAAGAAGAAGAAAGAGAAAGAAGAAGGAGGAGGAGGAGGAGGAGGAAGAGGAGGAGAAGGAGGGGGAGGAGAAGGGAAGAAGAAGGAAGAAGGAAGAAAGGAGAAAGGAGGAAGGAGGAAGAAGGAAGAAGGAGGAAGAAGGAAGAAGGAAGCTTATTCCAGTGGGTTGCCCCCATGGCAAGGAAAAATATACATTATGTAAGGGCTGAATTGCAATTAAAGTTCCAGGTTGGCTTAAGGGAGGAGGAAAGTGGGGGTAACAGAGCAAGGCAGGGAGACAAGAGGGTTGGGAACATAGACAGACAGGAGTTGGTTGGAGGAACACACTCAGGAAGCAGATACAAATGGCCCCTGGAGCTGCCTCATCCACTATTCATCCTCTTCCAGGGAGCACATGGCAAGCCTGTCAGGTGGACACAGGAACAGGTACTTTTGATACAACTTCACAAGATTCAGCCAATGATGGTGGCATAAAGTCGCATTCCAAGGCGTCAGATAAACTTGGCTTGTGTGTGTGTGAATGGAAGAAAAGTAAGTTTTCTACATTATTAATAAACTCATATAAAGAAAGAAACCATGACAGAGGCAATATTTTATTAATGTTTGCCAAGAAGATCCTAAGTTCAGGTGACCCGGTGTGTGAGCTGCTGATTTGCTGTGTGACTGTGACGAACCTATATCAATCTGTATCTGTAGTTCTTAGGGGAAGGGGAGGAGAGAAGGAGGGAGGGAGGGAGGGAAAAAGGAGTAAAGGAGAGAGAGATGGAGAAAGAGACAGAGAGAATCTCTATAATGCATGTAAAGGTGTCAGGATTACCAGATGCAAAGCGCTTGATTGTGTTGCTAACTTCAGACCACATTTTGTAATTGCACCTGTATTCATCCAAGCCAACAGGCACCGACTTCTCTTTGCTAGGATCTTCTGCATCTCTCTCTTCCTCCTCACTTCTTCCCACAGCTCTGCCTCCTTAAACTCTTGTACCACCAGCACCATTGCCTCCACACACAAACACACACAAATTAAGGGTCTCAGATCTTCCCATCATTTGCAAATAATTACAAAACTTTTGACTAGCAAGAATGGAAGAGAAGTCATCCAGAAAGCCAGGAATAAACTTCACAGTTCATTGACATTTTAACATGTTCCCCTTTATGCAGGGATTCTTAAATCATTTAAGTGAATGGGTCAAACAATGTCTGGGCCCACTTTGCCCCGAGTGCTTGAGATTTAGCTAAGGCATCATCTATAACTAGAATTGGAGCTCTTTGCTTTTCATTGTCCTTGACACTGTGCCTGATGTGCAACTCAATATCCTTGTTTTTAGCACCATTGGCCAAGAGGAAGAGGTAAAGTTGAAACCGAGCATACTGGCCCTGTGTGTTGTGCACTCCACATGTGGCTATGAAAAGAAGCGGAGGCTCAGGGTAGTTATGTAACGTCCCCAAGATCCCTCAGTTAGCAAGCACTAGAGGGACCCTGGCTTTCATTCTACTGCTCCCAAAGAATCTCCCAAAGACCCCTCAATTAACAAGCACTAGAGGGATCCTGGCTTTCACATGACTGCTTCCAAAGTTTGTGTTGTTTTCTGCTGCTCCATATTTCCTCCCCCAGGGAGATGGCAACTCTTCTAGAATTTCCCTGTTAAAGGGAGGTGCTAGTGGATTGTACAAATGTTCCCCTGTGGATGCCAAAAGAATGCTATTTGTCTACTGCTGCCAAGGTCTTGCTTACTTAACTTTTCAAATTTTATCAAAGAACAAAGAGTATGTTTTGCAAGTGGTAATGAGAATTAAAACCCTTAGTTCAAGTCTCCATTCTTTTATTGAACTGCGAATGCAAGAATTTTAAAAGTGTATAGCTACTCAATATTTCATAACTTTTTATTATTTTCTTCAAGCCAGAGTTGTTACAATGCAAATTCTTGTTGGTTATCCTCTGAAACAAAGCCAAATATTTGTCTTGCCAAAAGAAAGCCAAATACAGTACAGCATCATGTAACTCTATAATTGCTAAAGAGATGTTTAATCAAGCCAGGCAAATAAGATCAACCAACCTATTCTAAATGATTCTTACTATTCAGAAATAATGGGCCACAGGAAAACTGACTCAATCTATATAATCAGTTCTTCTGTGCAGGTCATTGAGAGAAATTCAGACCCCGAAGTAAATTTACTGTTTTTTCTAAGAAAATGTCATATTTTTGTTTGTTTGAGAAAGCAAAGTAAATTAAAAAAAAAAAAAAACTCTGGATACTGCAATTTCTCTTGCACTTATAGAGCATTTTCCTTCTATTATGCATCACTTCAGTTTGTCAGTGTGATGGCGGGTCAAATAATTACCTGCCCTCACAGAGCTTACACTCTGGTGAAGTTATTGAATGACTTGCCTTCCAGTTGGTCTCATTTAACTTCTTCCCCACACCTTCTAGGCTCTTTATAAAATCACACTAGAGATTGTTTGAAGGGTAATGAGCTAATTATCTGACCAGCCATCACAACCAACAAACTGAAAGGGGCAGAGGAGCAAATAGAAACCATTTCAACTCCTGAGAGTTTTAATTTTAACAGGATAGTTTGGAAAGAAAAATGGCTGTCTTAATTCCAAGCAGCAGACTCTTTATTTTTAGGTAACCATACTATTATACATTCAAAATAATTTTTGTCATGGCCCAGCTCTAACACTCACTCAATTAATTATATTCATGCCAAAGTAATTACTATTATAATCATCTAAATACATATTTTCTTTCTCTTTTTTAACACTGCTGCTGTCACTGTGCCAATCCTTTTTGGTTTTACTGTGTAAACTCTGAAGTCACTTCTCTGTCACCGCTTACCTGGTGCCCACCTCCTTTTTCTGTAGGGCTGCCATCACCACCACAGAAGGTGCAGGAAACACCTGACCCGGGATTCACCCAGTTCGGGTAAGAGCACGTTTGAGGATAATGATGGGTTTAGGTAGCTTCTTTCGTTGTCTGGGTGATCGCTTAAGGTTTTAGAGGACACAGATGGCAGGTGAAGGTCTCTGTCTCCTTTACAAGAAGAAATACTACCCACTCTTAATTTCCTTTTTCCTTCTGCAGCTTTATTGATGACTATTTGAGGCTTATTACACTTCCATGAAAATGTGGAGGAGGTGGTGATGAGGGAACCACCCCCAGCCTGTCACTTCAGACCATCTCATCGCCTCAGGGAGGAATTTCTCCTCTAGGAATGCTTTGGGTCCTGCCACAAAGACATAAAAAAGGGATGATTCACATCTATTATGATTCCTATAATAAAATAAGAAAAAGGATTGGGCACAGTGGTGCACACCTGTAATCCTGGCACTTTGGGAGGCTGAGGTGGGAGGATCGCTTGAGCCCAGGAGTTTGCGACCAGCCTGGGCAACATAGCAAGGCCTCATCTATAAAAAAAATAAACAACTCAGCTGGGCACAGTGGTGTGTGCCTGTAATCCTAGCTACAGGGGAGGCTGAGATGGGAGGATCACAAGCCCAAGAGTTTGAGGCTGCAGTGAGCTATGATCAGGTGACCGTACTCCAGCCTGAGTGGCAGAGCAAGACTTCATCTCTAAAAATAAATAAAAATTAAAATAATAAAATAAAATGAGAAAAACAAGAATGCATATTCTATGTTTGGTCTGTGTAAATAGTCACACTGATAATTCTAGCCAGAAAAAATAATTTTGTGTCCTGAATGTTATAATTTGGCATATTGCTATGTAATAGTCCGGTCAAGACTATAGATGTTGATAGAAGAGCCAGAAAATAAAGAAAATAAGAAGAAAAAAACAACAATATATGTTGAGTACCCCCACACCGAACCAAGTTATAAACCTTTGGATATAAAGATTATGTCTTATTCTAAAAATACCCTCTCCCATCACAAGGAATCAGTGTTCCATAAAGGTCGTTGGCAAATCACTGAGTCAAAGGTCACAGGGGAGGAAGGTCACTAGCCTGTTGGTTCTTTGGCCCCCAGGAATCCCCTCACTACATCAGAGGCACACAACAGGGTGTATTTGTCTCAGGGCTAAGGTTTTTGTTTTTGTTTCTGTTTTGAGGCAGAATCTTGCTCTGTTGCCCAGGCTGGAGTGCAGTGGTGCGATCTTGGCTCACTGCAACCTCCATCTCCCGGATTCGAGCAATTCTCCTGCCTCAGCCTCACGAGTAGCTGGGATTACAGGTGTGCGCCACCATGCCCAGCTTATTTTTGTATTTTTAGTAGAGATGGGGTTTCGCCATGTTAGCCAGGCTGGTCTCAAACTCCTGATCTCAGGTGATCCGACTGCCTCAACCTCCCAAAGTGCTGGGAATACAGGCGTGAGTCACCACACCCAGCCGGGGCCAAGTTTTTATAAGATTTTTTTGTTTTGTTTTGTTTTGTTTTTTTAATTTTTTTTTTAAATTTATTTATTATTATTATACTTTAAGTTGTAGGGTACATGTGCATAACGTGCAGGTTTGTTACATATGTATACTTGTGCCATGTTGTTAAACTCACATACTGAAGATACATTAGTAAAAATGCCCTAAAGTAAATAAAACACCAGTTACCCTCCCAGGTCAACACAAAAAGTGTGAAGTGGAAAAGCTGGAGCTCTCTTTGTGGAGAAGCAGCCTTGGAAATAAGTCCCTCCAATTTAACTTCCTTTCAGGAGGAGGAGCAAGTGGGAGCAGAATGAGGAGAGAACACAATAAAAGTAGGTAATCCCTATGTCTGTGGTCTTGTTTAAATCCAAACTCTGCCCTTGAAGTGATGCACTAAGCTGACATTGAGGACTTCCTTTCCCAACTACCTCAATGGAATTTTTTCCCGGAAAGCCTCCATTGGCATCCGAAATGTGAACAATCATGGCACTTCCAGCTGCTACATGACAGGCTCTGGGCCTACCTGTAGTTGTACCAATCAAAGGCCTCTGTTTCATTTCTGAGAGCCTCTTACCCCTAAACTTTCCACCTGGAGCCCTGTGTCCTTTGCTTTTAGGAAAGAATTGCTAAAGCCCACAGCCCCCAGTGTGGGTTCTGTACCCTGGAAATGGTGAAGACCATCTGCACTGTCCTGAGGAGCCACCCAGAGCCCTCCACAGAGCAGTTAATGGAAACCTTGAGTGGTAAGTCACTAACCTCTGCAACTGTAGCAGAGTATTGTCCTTCCAAGAAGAGCAGACATGATAGAGCATTTTCATCCAACGGATCAGGCCAAAAGGCTCAACAAAGATGTATTGATTGATCTTTATGATTCACACCTCTTGAATAGTGTGGGCAAGAGTTATTCATTCCCACTTAGCAGGAAGGGAAACTGAGGCAGTCAGCCAGAAAGTAAAGTCAATTTTCCATATGACTGTTACATTCTTGGCACCATATCAGTTGCTTCTGCTAATTTGAATGTAATATATATTTGGGTAGCATGTGCTAATTTGAATGTAATATATATTTGGGTAGCATGTGCTAATTTGAATGTAATATATATTTGGGTAGCATGTGCTTATTGAAACAGCCTTTATGGGGATGTCTTTGATGCAATTGCAATGTTACTGGAATGGTATTTGGAAATATTAGGACTTTAAAATCTTTTAATTATGGACTTAGAGCTAGCCAAAAGAAGCAGCGACCTTTTGGGGTTTTTTTAAATTTGTTGTGGTTGTTCCTGCAGTTGTTACTGAAATGTTCTTAATGCTTATGAAATCATAGACTCTTAGGGATTGAGAAAAAAACACTATGACTCATAAACTTGCATGTAATTAAAATGCCTTAAGACTTTAAAAATGATATTTCCACTGTTTTGTCCTTTCAGAAACTTTTTTATTCTGATTAAATTTCATATATGCATTCTATCCTGTCAAGATACTTTTAAATTTTTATGCTGTTTACAAATCTGATAAACACTGCCTGCTGTGTTTATATGTCATTGACTAAAATATTGAACAGAATAAGCCAAGCAGAGAACCATGAGAAAGTCAACACTTAACATTGAACTGTTGTTTAATTAAGTACAAGCCTTTCTGTCATATGCATTTACGTTCCTATATCCTTTCCATAGAGGACCACAGGTGAGTCAAATGCCCCTTGAATCCCCATGCACTGTGTCTATGACATTGATCAGAGTCTCAGTCTAGAATTCTTATCCTAAAAGGGAATGAGACTAATGTTCTTGAGGTACCCAATCTCCTCTTAGGAGCCATCATTCCCAGGCCCTGTTGTCAATAATCCACTCCAGAATAGATTCAGAAAATTGCTTGAGAATGAAGTCAACCTCTCCTTATAACCCATCTTTTTGAAAACCAGGATCAATGGTTGCCTGTCTCCAGTGTTTTAGCACCACTTTGGTTTATCATGATATCTCAAAAAGCTTACTGACCATGGTTTCACAGTCTCACCTACAAATTATTTCACAGTCATGGGACATAATTCATCTTGTTACTCTTACCCCTTGAATAAATTTAAAGAGGCTGAATGCTCTCTTAAAATCTCCACATATCTTGGGCTTCAAGTCTCTTTTTACTGTGCTTGTCTGATACTTTAGGTTCACCAAGCATTCATTTGTGAGAAATATGGAGGCAAAAATAGGAAAGAGTTTTGCCTTCCCTCTGACATCTGTTAACATTATTCCATCTTCCTTGAGCTGTGTATACGTTCTCTGTTTGATGCATTTTGTTGTTGATAGTATTTTCCAGAAAATCTATCTCAGTTTGATGTTTAGCCTCTTGACACTGCTCTGTGTCACACGTTTCCCTTCATCTCCAGTTTTGTCCCAGGGCTTTCATCATTTATTCATCTTCTTTCTTTGTTTTTACTAATCAGAGACCAATCTGAGTATAGCCTTCTTATTTCTTCTTCATTTACCCTTGTATCCTCCAAATTTCATTTCTGAGTGCTTCTTATGCCTTTTGTGCTATATATTTTTGTAGTTTCTGGCCAGTGGGAGAGGGCCCATCACTGCTCTGTACCTTCTGAAATTGGCTTTTCACAGCCCACAGCCCTGTAGAGCAAAACCCAAGACCCTGTCCCCCAACTTTCTGTCACTTTCACATCACAGAGTTCACAGTTAACTTGGCAGCCATTCGTCTCATTGATTCCCCTGACTTATGAGACATGAAATAATTTTTTAGCCCCTCTTTTTTAAGAAAGGTGGTTGAAGGATCCTTTCCAGCTGTAACCTTCTGTTCCAATTTTGTAATTTGCTTCAGAGATGCCCTACCCATACCTTTCAATGGACCTGATGGCCTGTGTTGTCCAACCCCCACTGGGAGTTAAAGATTGGTTCAATAGGTAGGATGGAGATGGAAGTATGAAGGAGTCCCACACTAGGGCTGCAGGAGATGCTTTGAAACTAAGTGTTCAAACAGATCCAAGAGTCAAAGAGGAAGCTGAGTTCAATAAACAAGAAGAAAATTCTCAGCATTTTGCTAAAAACTGAGGGAGATATCAAAAGCCAAGGAAGGCTGGGCACTGTGGCTCACATCTGTAATCTCAGCACTTTGGAGGCCAAGGCAGGCAGATCACTTGAGGTCAGGAATTCAAGACCACCAGCCTAGCCAACATGGCAAAACTCTGTCTATACAAAAAATACAAAAATTAGCCAGGCATGGAGGTGCACACCTGTAATCCCAGCTACTTGGAAGGCTGAGGCACGAGAATCACTTGAACCCGGAAGGCAGAGGTTGCAGTGACCTGAGATCACATAATTGCACACCAGCCTGGGTGACAGAGCAAGACTCTGTCTTAAAAAAAAAAAAAAAAAGTTAGAAAAGGAATAGTGTGTCTGGACAATTACCCTCAGCAAGTATCGTGGCCCAGACTGTGCACAAGAGAGTCTTAGCCAAATTTCTGGCTGTTTGTTTCTCTTTAAGCTCTTACCCAAATAATCTCTACCTCCTTCTTTCCTGTAAAGTTCCTGGATTTCCACTTATAAATAAAAGTGTGTATTTTTATACCATGGAAAGCTATGCAGCCATAAAAAAGAAGGAGATCATGTCCTTTGCAGGAACATGGGTGGAGCTGGAGGGCATTATCCTTAGCAAACTAATGCAAGAACAAAAAACCAATACAACAGGTTCTTACTTATAAGTGGAAGCTAAATGATGAAAACACATGGACATATAGAGGGGAACAACACACAATGGGGCCTATTGAAGAGTGGAGGGAGAGGATCAGGAGAAATAACTAATAGGTACTGGGCTCAATACCTGGGTGATGAAATAATATGTACAACAAACCCCCATGACACAACTTTACCTACATAACAAACCTCCACATATACACTGAATTTAAAATAAAAGTTAAAAAAATAATTAAACAAATAAGTAAATAAACCTGGCAATGACTCAAAAAAAAAAAAAAGTGTGTGCCTTATGATCGTGTAGTTCCTGCCTCCTGTGTTGGTTTTCTTTCCTTCCTTCCTTCTTTCCTTCCTTCTTTCCTTCCTTCTTTCCTTCCTTCCTTCCTTTACTCCCTTCCTTCCTTCCTTCTTTCCTTCTTTCCTTCTTCCTTCCCTCCCTCCCTTCCTCTCTCCGTCTCTCTCTCTCTCTCTCTCTCTCTCTCTCTCTCTTTCTTTCTTTCTTCCCTTCCTACTTTCTTCATTGCCAGATTCTGGTATTGAATCTCCTCCCTCTAGGTGTTGGTAGTGAGTATTAGACATTAGTAGCTTCATTGCACCAAAATTGCAAATCCTCCTCTTTTATCACCTATAGCCCTGACTATTAGGGCTTGAGGTGTTGGTGAAAGAGAGTTTTGGAGTTCTAAAAACAATGATCTTTCTCTCAGTCCTTCTATTCCTTTCCTTCCATTTTCCTCCAATCACTGCAAACCCAAGTTTACCTGGAAGAAAAGGAACCCCCATCCAGGGCCTGCAGGATATAATAATTATTCAAACATGGCACCAGCATGGTGACACCAGTCTTGCAAGATGCAACCTAGCTTAAATCCTAGCTCTGAAACTTTCCAGCTCCAGTTTAATTTCCTCCTTGGTATAACTAGGATAATATTTCAAGGAAGTTGTTGGGAAGGCTAAACGATAGACATAAATGAGGTGCATAAAGTTCCAAGTACAGTGACTGCATGTAGTAATTCCTTATTGAATGCCAGTTTTTCCTGATAACTGATATTCAGAATTGCCCTTAGAGCCAATCTTGGCAAGAGATGGCTCACAACACTGTAGACATTAGAAAATGTCCAAGGAATTTAAATTTTCTGCCTATACATTCTTTGACCCAGCAATTTCACCACCAGGAATCTACTCTAGGGGAGTAATAGAAGGTAATTCAAATATTTATTATATACATAGATATTTGTCACAATGTTACTTCTAATTACAAAAAAATTAGAGATAAACTAAATGTCCAACAATAGGGGATTGCTTCAGTATTTCATGGTATAACCATATGATTAGAATTTATACTGTCTAGGAAAATCTTTTTGTGCAATATTTAAAGAATTTGAAAATAAAAATGGTTTGAAGTGAAAAAAATTAAAAATTGAGCACTCTGATACCAGATTTACAGAAAACATGTATAAACATGATATAAGCACGTATATCCAGAGCAATCACAGAGAGTGGATGGAAATATACATAACAAGGATAGTGGCTATCTCTACTTCGTAATACAACTGTATTATGAAGTAATTTTATTCCCTTCTGTAGATTTTTCAGCAATTCTACATGATTTTTTTACATGAACATGCATTAATTTTATAATCATATGCAAAAAAATGTTTAAACAAAAAGAAATTCCTATGGATGGTACAGTAATTACAGTAGAAATACAATTCCCTCTAGAATCCAAATTTGCTGGATTCCTAGTTATATTTGAAAGGGTAAGGAAAAATTTTAAAGACTGGTGTAGACTGTTTACCCAGTGGACATCAAATATCACTGCCTGGAGTTACAGGAGGGTCAGGCCTCCCCCTAGCATTTGTAAGCCCAAAGCAAGAATATAAGGAGAAGACATCTTATTCTCTTCTCTTCCCACCCCAGCTCTGTCCCACATTGCTGGCATCACAGATTGGACACCCAGCTCACCTGTCCAAGCTCCATGCATTCCCCAAACAGCTGCCCTTGGCCACCGCTCAGGCCAAGGAGTGAGCTTCTAGACGGGTATCTGTCCTCTCTGGGAGGAGGGACTGCAGCAGAGGCCCACATGGGCTGTGAAAGTAGATTTCGAGCCTTTTGGGAAGGAAATTCTGAGGCCATGAGTGCCCACAGCCTATGGCTCAGAGATGGGGTACAGGCTATGGGTAGAATGTCCCTTGACCTTGGGGTCTCCTTGCTTCTTGGGGATGGGCATGGTGAGAGGGGGTCACAGCAGTGGCCCAGTGACCTAGGGTCAAAGGGCAATACTGGGAATGGGCTCCTGTTAGCAACATTTGATCCTCCTGACACCAATAGAAATATAAATAAGAACAAACTCCAGGATGGGGGCCTCATCTCTCAGAGGCATAAAAAATAACATTACAAAAAATCGAGTAAGCTACTTAACTTAAACATTACTCATTCTTCAGCTGTTATTTTCCCTAATTCACCTCCCTGCAATGCATCAACTAATCAGGCTGAAGTCCCAATAGAACGGGTAAACTTCTCGTTGGTGAACCTCCTGAAACTGTAGCAGCTGACAGTCGGAGCTGACTTGGAAGGTTCTGGGCAGATTCGTTAGAAAGCCATTTTTTACTTTGAGCTGATATCTGCTGTCCTGCCACTTCCACATATGGGCTAACCCTGGGTAGACCTGTCTCTCATCTATGAGACAGCCCTTCCTAGAGATGCAGCTGCTTTCATTCCCACTCACTTTCTGCATTCATCCTCCCTGTCACCTTTCTAGCTAAATTATCTTCATGCACTTTCTTCACCTAATGACTCGTCCATTCCTGACACTCCAGGTGACATCTCCATATGTTTCCTGAATCCATTTCTAGTTCTACTCTTTTCTGACCCTTCCCTTACATACTGGTTCCGACTTCATCGTAACCCTCACCTTACTCCACTAAACAACTCCCTCCTGACTTCCATATCAATGCTATTGGTACCATCCCTTTTGCTTTTTCTCCCCTAGAGCCAAGGCTTGATGCTGGGCTCATCCGCCTTGTTGCAGATCTGCAACAAGGTCTGCAGGCTCCTCTGTCCCTTGTCCTCTGCACTTGCACTCCCTGAGTCCAGACCATCTTCAATTACACTGCAATTATTGCAATAGATTCTCTATCTGGTTGCCTTCCTTCCAACACCTCCCATGCAACCTAACTCATAGCAAGGTCTCAAATTTCCCAGAATTGCTTAGGAAGCTTCTTCAAAATGTTTTTGTCTGAGAGTCCCTTCCATTTTACTGAATTGGAACCACCTGTAGTATGGCCCAGGACAAGCTCTGAACTTTTACAAACCTCCCCAGGTGATGGAAGCGACCAGTCAGCAGGCCTGGAATTGGGAACTACTACATACCACAGTCAAATTCCTCTTCTAGAAATATTGGTTCAGAAATTCAGAGTAGCTCTCCCAGACCCCAGAATTCTGTCTCAAATCTGAGGCCTGCTCTGACGACTTTCCACAGTCCTGTCTGACCTGCCTTTTCTCAGTCTCCTACTAGCCTCCCCCGTGTGGCCAAGAGGATCTGCTTGACTTCTTTCTACACCCAGGGAACAGCTTCCCATCTGATTCTGTGCTGGCTCCATTTCCTTTCCTCCCACTCCTCCCTCCCTTGCTCCTGAGGGATGGGCATGGTGAGTGGGGGCCACAGGACCCAGTGACCCACGGCCTAAGGGCAATACCAGGAATGGCCCCCTTGAAGCAACACTGGATGCTTCTGACACTAACAGAAAAGTGAATAAGAAGAACAAGCTCCCCAGGAGGGGCCTCTGCAGCCCTTTGCTCCCTGGCCTCCGGGGAGCTTGTGTCTGCACCACTCCTTGACGCTCAGCTCCTGCCACTCCTCCTTGCAGTTCATCTGTCTCCAGCTGCCAGTACAGAACAGCTACTTAACAGCTGCCAGTTTCCTTCCGCTCCTCCCACCCCCGGCCTTCTCCAGCCAGAATGCAATTGCAGGGGTGGGCTATCTCTCAGCACCCTGTGTCCCCAGTACCCAGTCCAGGCCCACCAGACAGGAGAAACTCAACAGTAGGCTGTTAACAATCACGGCACTCATCAAACTTTGACTTTGTTTTTACTGAAAAATTGAAACATTAATTATTTTTCCCTTAAGATTTGTACCAAATCATATAAAAAAAGAAGAAAGTCAGCCCCTAGACCCAACCCAGGAACCTGCTATTTCCATCTGAACTGACGGTATGTTCTCTTTCTTTTGATTTATTTCTGCTTTTATGCCAACTGCGAGGGCATAAACAGTCTCATCAGCCCATCTGCAGCTGTGCCTTCGCCACCTTCTGCCCCCAAGGGGGCTTTTGTACAACTGTCACCCTCAGAACCTATGAAAAGCATTTTTTGTCCCAGACTTGGCCCCAGGTGGATGCACCTTTTCCCTGATCTTTTGTCTCATGGAACTCCTCTCCCTCTGGTCCAGGGCAGGACCTTCGCGCAGTCCATTCTGCCACACAAGCACCTTTTGAAGCCAAAAGGAAAAGCCAGGATGCGAGTGATGAGCCAGCAAGGGCGGTGACACCCTTCCTGTCTCTCAGAGCAGCTCCGCACAGATCGACAGCATTTAACTGCCCCCTTTTATTCTCTTAATATTTCCCTTAGGCATTCCTTGGACTCACTCCATATTTGTTTCACAAACTTCGTTTAGGAGACTTTCAAGTGCCAGGCACTGAGCTGGCCACTTGGGATACAGGAACAACAAACTAGTTGCCCCTAAGGAGCTCACAGGCCAATGAGGAGACAGACAGACCTGTCAGTAACCACCAGCAGCAGAACATGAAGAGGGTTATACATGGGACTTGTGAACCAGGCTCTGGGAGTACAGTGGAGAGCAAGAGGTAGGATAGGGTGAGCATTCAGGGAGGCTCTGCAAAGAGTTAAGCTGGAGCGAAACTTCAATTATAAACAGATGTTATCAAGATGTGGAGAAGGAGAATAAATGGGACATGGAGAGGGAATTCTAGGCAAAGTAAAAATCATGTGCATTGGTCTGTGACTTTGCAGAATTTGGGAATTAAAAAGAAATCAAGCAATTCCAAATGATAAGGACATGTCATGTAAGAGAGTTGACTGTGACACCCACCTTCACCCCGTAGTAGGAGGCTGGAAAGGGAGGTGGAGGCCAGGAGGTGGGACTTTAATACAGATTGGATGGGCAGGAATTTTTTGCACAGGTAATGGGGAGCCATTAAAGGACTTTGAATGGGGGAAAGTCATATTGTATTTACTACTGTGAAAGATCCCTCTGGCTGTTGTATGGAGAAAAGATTGGGAGGAACACAAGTGAATGCAGGGTAACATATGGTTTCCACAGTGGTCCAGGAAAGGGTGACAAGAAGGAGGGTCAGGAGTGACTCCTAGACTTAGCATTTACACAGTAAGAGGCTGAGTTATGGACTCTGGAGTAGAACCACCTTTCTGGGGACAGATCAGGAATCTGGATTTTCACATACTAGTTTAAGATCCTTTTAAGAACTCCAAAGGGGAATATCAGGTAGGTAGTTGAAAGCTCAGAGGAGAGGTCTGTATAAATTTACATTTGTATAAATGCTCAACAAAGAATATGGCATTCAAGGAAAAGCCCTTGACTTCTGATCACTCCTTCACATTTATCACAGGAGTAAATCTGAGAACCACTGATCTAGCTTTACAGAAGAAAAAAACAGTGAGGCCCAAAGAGGGAAAGTGAGCTGGTCAAGGTGACACAAATGGTTAATGTGAACAGGACCATGAACCCAAGGGCACCAGGCTTGTATAAATTTACGTTTGATCATTGAGATCAAAACCAGGGGTACTGATGAGGGTGTAGCTGAGAAGAGACCCTGGGTCTAAGCTGGTGGAATTTCAAAGGCTCATGAATGGTTATTAGAATAAGTAGACCCAAGGGACTAAGAGTGAGAGGCTGGCAAGGGGGTGCAAGATTCAGAAGACTGGGGTATTCCGGAAGCAGTGGAAGAGTGTGTTTAAGAAGGAGGTTTGTCAAGTCTGTGCACGGTGGCTCAGGCCTGTAATCCCAGCACTTTGGAAGGCCAAGGGGGGTGGATCACCTGAGGTCAGGAGTTTGAGACTAGCCTGACCAACATGGTGAAACACGTCTCTACTAAAAATACTAAAAATTAGCTGAGTGTGGTGGTCCATGCCTGTAGTCCCATAGTCCCAGCTACTCGGGAGGCTGAGGCAGGAGAATCGCTTGAACCCGGGAGGCAGAGGTTGCAGTGAGCCAAGATCACGCCACTGCACTCCAGCCTGGGCAACAGAGTAAGACTTCATCTCAAGAAAAGAGAAGGAGATTGGTCAAATACAGCAAGTGTTGAGAGACCAAGTGGCATGAGAACTGAAAATAGTGATGCAGATGTCACTGTTAACCTTCACAAAAGCAGTAGGAGTGTGTTGAAGATAGAGAAGGAAAGAAATGGAGACAGTGATGTAAAAAGAATTTTGCAAAATCTTTGCAAATTTTGATGAGGGAGAAGCAATGAAAAGGGCAGTAGATGGAGGGGCACTGAGGATGAAGTTTGGGGTTTTGGCCTTTTTTATTAGTGGAGGGAGCTTGTGTACCAATGTTATTGGTAAGCCAGGCACAGTGGCGCATACCTGTAATCTCAGCACTTTGGGAGGTGGAGACAGACAGATCACTTGAGCTCAGGAGTTTGAGACCAGCCTGGGCAACATGGTGAAATCCCATTCCAGACGAATTAAGCAATTCAATTCGTACTTGAGAAATGGCTCCCTTGTTCATTATTAACTTGCAGAAATTGTTTAAACACTTCTTCCAGAAGAATGGGACTATTTCAGTTTCAGAGGACTCTGGCCAAGAAGCCTGGTGCCCTTGGGTTCATGGTCCTGTTCACATTAACCATTTGTGTCACCTTGGCCAGCCCACTTTCCCTCTTTGGGCCTCACTGGTTTTTTCTTCTGTAAAGCTAGATCAGTGGTTCTCAGATTTACTCCTGTGAAAAAGGGGAAGGAGTGATCAGAAGTCAAGGGCTTTTCCTTGAATGCCATATTCTTTGTTGAGCACTATAAAAATGGTGGCAAATTTAATTAGACCTTGTGAAATAGTAACAATTTTAGACTTAGAAAATATTACCTTAATAGATGATCCTGTACTGAATCAAAACTGGGAGCACAGAAGCTCATTAAAAAAGAAAAGAAGAGAAAAGAAAAAAAAGAAAAAGGCTATCCAATTAAGCATAGTCAACTATTTGCAAAATACCCTCATAAATATTTATTTTATACTTGTTAATTTCATTTTATTGTCAGCTATTACAGCCATTGGTTTTAGAGAAATAGAGAAGAGGAGAAATTTGAAGAAATTCTGCCCATTAACTGCTTCTGCTAATTGAGAAAAGTCCAGTTTTCAACCATAGCTGTGAGACTCCTCAATCTTGCTTAGGAACAAATAATGGCCTGTGAGAGGAAGGTCCCCATAGGCTTTAGTTAATCTAATGTTCTATGCTTTTACTGTATTTCTGCTATTCAACAATCATTAGCCTTACTCCACACTTCAGTGGGGTCAAAGAGCCACAGTGGCCCATACTTCAGTGGCCTCTGAGAGTCAAAAGCACTTTCTATATCATCTAGTCAAATACCTAATATTCAGATAAAGCAAGCTAGGCCTAGAGAGGTTTCAGGATTTTCCTAAATTCACCTAGTTACTTAGTGGCCAGGCCAGGGTTAGAACCTGGGTCTCCTGTCTCCTGGTGTACTCTGTGTTTGTCCTCTTTGACACTAAGCAAATCATGAGATCATGTGGCTGGAGGAAAGCATATTTGACATTGTAATGCTGAACCACATAGGATCTTTAGAATGTCTGCTAGATTCAGAAAATCCTGGTAAAGACTGTACATCCTTTGTTCAGATTCGATTTTCTACACAGAGCTGGGGCTCAACAAATGTTTGTTGTTCACCCAGAAGTCTTTCAGCTGTCTCTAACGACCTCCATGATTCAGGGCGTACTTAGCCTTTTTCTTCCCTCCAGTAGCAGATGAGAACAGTTACCACATTCCCTGGTAAATGGCAAGCATCGTTTCCACAGGCCATGGTACTTCACCAGGTATTCCTTCAGTTTTCCCTTCTCTAACTCAGAAGAACCAATTTTAACAATTGACTCAAAGCTACCCAACAAGTAGAGGCATTGATATTTTCCCCCACAATTTAGGACTGAATTCTTTACATCAACATTTTTTGGTGAAAACTACAGGTGGAATAAAACTATTTTTAAATACTCATTTGTTTATTAATGTTATAGTTAATTAGGCTTTTACCAGGCACCAGGCACCAGGCACTGGGCTACCTGCTAGTAAATCAATCCTCCCGGAAAAAAAACATGAATTCTTCCCTAGGAACTAACAGTATTGTAGGAAATGTAGCTATATAAAGGAATAATTACAGAGTGATGCAATAAGTATATTAGACATAAATATTTTTCTTTATCATTAGTGAACTCTTCCTCCACAATCTATGGAATGCATTCAAAATTGACTTTTTTGGATTAGCTCAGTTTTAGTGACTTTTAAATTTTGAGGAAAATCTGGGATTTTTAAGAAAGGAAAAGACAAAAATACCCACTTAAAATGCTACATACATTAATTTTAAAGCTATATATAAAGTTGCAAGAACTAGTAAAATAACTTGTGTTTGTTATGCTCCTCTTAACACCTTTCCCTGTATTTTCTACAAATGAATCTCTTTGATAATTAAACAAATAAGAGTTTTTTAAATGTTGGTTTCTCTCTTGTACAAATGCATAAGAGCAGGCATGATGCTAGAAAAACTTTGACCTAAAACACCCTTTTCCGTCATTTTATAGTCCTCTGAATAACTTGAAAATTGTAGTTTACACATACACAGACACACACACACACACACAGACACACACACACACACAGACACACACAGACACACAGACACACACACACACAGACACACACAGACACACACACACACACACACACACACACACACACCCCACTCCATCAGTTTATGTTGCTGATTTCACCTGTGGTTTCAACACTGTGGAGTCAACTTCATGGTTCTGGCTCTTTATCTGAAAAATTGATTCATTCTCTCAGTCTTTATTTTGCCTTTGAACCTAAATTACCTTGTTGTAAATATCCTTTGAACAACCTTTGAAGTCTCAATAAATATCTGTTTTGTAATTTCAAAGGGCAAAGACCTCTATTTGTAAGTTTTCAATGCCAAATCACAGCTGTGTTAAAACAGGTCAAATAAGTTCTTAGTTCATGGTGTAATAGGAAAAGCTGTAGAGAGGTAGGTAACTTATGGACAGTTACCTTCTTTCTATATGAATCCTTAGATTCCTGAGCTGGGATGCCTGGTCTAAGTTGGTCTATTTGGTAAGCAAAACAGAACCTTACTGAGGAAAACCCTGCCCCAAAATGTCACATCTGTTTATGCAAATGAAAATCAAACCATCCTTAAGCAAACGGTCTTGGTTTCAAGAAGTACTGTAAACAAATCTTACTTAAAATGAGAGCCACAAAGCCTACTTCGGGTTCTTTTTACAAGAGCCTTTTCTGTCCAACTTCCCAAAATTAAAGCATGAGCTCCCTCTGCTGAATGAATTCATATTTGTTGATGAAACAGAATCCAAAAACGTGTGTATATTACCTATTGAACCATTATGTTCTTGTAAACATAAGCAATTGTAAATATAAACATATTTATATTTTCTTTTTTTCAAACTCATAATACAGAATGGGATGGAAAGGTAAAGAAAAGTAATTTACAAGGTAGAGATTCATTAGTTCAGGCTTTTCAATTTCATAACAAGGGTCCTGAGCAAGAACTGCTGGTACAGCAATGCTTTGTAATCACCATGATGAGTTACCAGGAGGTGCTTGCCCCCTTGCAAGCCCCTGTTCTCACAACCACCCTATTACCCAGCTTTGGTTCTTCATAGCACTTACCATATCTGAAATTATAACTTAGGTATTCAATTGTCTGGTTATGACTGTCTTCCCCTAGGAGAATGCTGACTTCCTGACAGAAGATAACATGTCTGGGCTTTCAGCCCCTGGAACATGCCTGACACACAGTAGGTGTTCAGATTTGTTTAATGAATTGAGGAAGGCTGAAAAGCAGGCAGGCAGGTCAGCATATACCTATAGTGTCACTTAGGATTATGGTTCAACAGGAGAATGATTCAGTGCCAATCACATGGACCTGGATACAAATTTAGTAGGAAATGATAGAGATAAGAGAAGCAAAGAAGGTACGGTGAAAGAGGTGTGGAATTCAAGCTCAACCATAAAGATGGGAAGGGCTTGGTGAAGTTAGATAAGGAAACAAGCTTGGTGCTAGGCACTGGGGATACAATGACTTAAAGAAAAAGGCCTGGACTTTGCTCTCATGAAGGTTATAATCTGATGGTGAAGACAGGTATCAAAGAAATAAGCAAATGAAATGCAAAACCGCAATTGTGACAAGTGCTATGAAAGTGGAATGTGATGTTAGAGGAGCAGGTAACAGGGTGACCCAAACTTATTGGACAGTTACGGAAGGCTTCTCTTAGCTGAGATGAAAGGAAGGAGGAGTCACCAGGTAAAGAGGGTGGGAAAGCACACACAGAGTGTGGGAGACTGGAGGCAGTGCCTGTTGCTGGAGCAAAGAGTGGGGGAGATGGTGGCAGAGGAGCTACCCAGCACCTGATGAGGGAAATCTCTCTTGACCCTTAGGGCAGAGTGCAAAGCGTGGCTGTAATGGTTCTGATTGCTTTTCAGGGATTCTGAATCATGTTTACTCTCTTTTCCTTACTTTTCCATATTTATAAGGTAGTCTACAATGAAGATGTGTTACTTTAATAACTAAAAAAGGAATCCTTTATGAAAGAGAGTGGTGGCATTATGTGTCTACTTTGGCCTTTCCAACCTGCCCTCTTCTTTCCCAGGTTTACAGAATATTAATGAAGGTTCCTCACTTTCAGAGCTGACCCTGGGTGCTGGCCTCCGCCTGGCCTAGGTGAGGGACATCCTGGTTGATGTGGTCCCCAAGTCCCAGAGAACACACAGACACGTCATGCTTTATAGAAGCATCTGAGAACCCTGGCTGGACAATACATCAGGAACAGTAGGTTTTCTGCACCCATTATCTAGGTGTGAGTAGTTTAGTGAGGAAAGATTGTATCATTCATGATTTCTACCATTTTCTGCTGTATATCCATTGGTGTTTTTCACAGGATTGAAACATTAGATTGCCTAATTTCAGACCCTTGTGGATAAGCTACTTACATGCCCAAGTTTTAAGAATAGGGAGCCAGAGGGGAGGTGCTGCCTTCCTGGTCCACCCACCCATGACCTGGCTCGTATCTGCAATTGTCTGTCAAGGATCTATGCAGTCCAGAAATGTCTATCTTTAACAGCTCCCTAAGGGGTTCTTTAACTTGTTACTTACAGAGATAACTGATGGGTTCATTGAGAACAATTGACCTGATAACAAATATGAATGAGAACTACACAATTAACTCAACCTTTCAGTGTAATTCTATAATACTCCGACTATGATATATGATATATAGCTGTAAAATACTGACTACAAATATACATATAGTTATCAGCTATAAATAACACAGCAGCAGCATTATCCTTGCTTACCCTCAATGCCTCTGTATGAAAGAATCATCGGATTGTTTCTGTGGTCCAGTCTGCATCCTCCTCTTTGATTACTGTGGCTTGGTGTTTCTGCTGGCCTCTTCCGGGTCCTGTGACATGCACATTCTAGGCTGCCTGATTACAACAGTTCTATCTTTATAGGAGGGTCTTTAACCAGCGAGGTTCATCTCAGTTATTCTAGCTGCAATTTGTTGCTCAAAGTAAATTCTTCAACGATGAAATCCCCAACAATGGCCTTTCCCAGGAGGCAGCTTCCCCAGACCAAAGGTTGTCAAGGTATGTTGCCCACAAGCCATATCTCCTCTGCCCCCTCTCACATCTGAATCTCTCATTATATTGTCACCTCTGTGCTCCTTGATTCTGCACTGCAGCCATGGGTAGGCTTTAGTGGTGATATCTTGGCTGGGAGATCAACTTTTCCCACCCTGCAGATGTCACTGTCTCAGGAATGCTGCCTGGTCTCCTCTTTCAAGCCCTCTCTGGCTCAACTCCTGCCTCCCGCTCCACATCTCACCCCAAACAGCCCCTGCCCCCTTTCTTCCCAGATACACTCTACTAACCCCACCCACCCACCACCAGCTGCAAGCACCTGGGGTTACCCTGCTTAACTATTTCCTATTATCAAGCAAGGTACACATGTGGAGTTTCAAAATAAATTCTTCATACGTAAATCACTGGAGTCCTCTCCTAATCAGAACTTAGAAGTGGGTGGCATGGAAGTGATTTTCACGATTTGTCTTCACAGTTCTGTTTTGTCAATAAATAAAGGGATTAGTGATTCTTCTAAAACATTTTAAGATTTGCAAGAAAATCTCTCATTTATGCTGGCACTTTTTATTCTAATTGCTGAGACTGAAAAGAAATGTCATTCTCTGTTTAATTCAGCATTCATAATAAAAGCCCTGAGGTTGCTGATTAATTTTTATCTTAGTCCTTAGGCAGTCAATTGTTAGCAGACTTTCAACTTCTGATCTCATTCCTGTTTCGGGTGTAGGCAATTGCCTACTCAACCTTGCTTCAAAAGGTGAGCTACTCAGAAGTGCTGATGTCGGTGTTATAAATGTATTGAACGCAGAATTGTGGAATAATATGAGCTTGTCATTTAAATCATTGGACACCATGTTAACTTTTCATTTTGCTGTGGATAGAACTGGAAGCACAGACATTGTAGGACAGTGGATGAAAATGACACACTTTAAGTGATCAGGAAGCACGTGTGAAACCATCTCAATCTGTCTTTCTTCTTATCTAGTCACTATCAAGAGACAAAGCACTTGTAATTGATTAATGTTATAAAGCAAGACTAGAATGTAATGAAGCATAGAGTTTTATTTTAGAGGCAGTTTTATTTTAACAGCTTTATGGCTTCCTTTTTGTCTCAGACTTGTTTGCTTAGGTTCTAAAGAGATCATTTACATTTTTAAAAATTTATACTTTGGTACTCTGATGGAAAAAGCACACTTTTTTCTACCCTCACACACCACTCAACCCAGAACACTTCTGATGTCAGATGTGTGTGGGATTTTTCCTCACACACCAAGCAGTTCTCCAGTGGACGCCAACTTAATTTAACTCAATTCCGACACTCCCTACCTGGAGACAGTGTCAGGCCCCACAGGTTCAGGGCTCAGTCGTACAAGGCTGCCCTCCTTTTCAGATGCCAATCACAAGTCCAGGCCTCTGCAACTTCTGACCAACAGGATAGAAATTGGGGGCTCCCATGACCCCTTCCTCAGGTTTGATTAATGTTCTAGAGTGACTCACAGAACTCAGGGAAACACTTTACCTACAGTTACCCATTTATTTTGAAGGATACAACAAAGGATACAGATTAACAGCCAGATGGAAAAGATTATAGCGGAAGAGATGTGGGAAGGGGTGCGGGGCTTCCATGCCCTCCCTGGGCACGCCACCATGCAGGAACCTCCATGCATTCAGCTATCCAGATGCTCATCTGAACCTTGACCTTTTGGGTTTTTATGGAAGCTTCATTTCATAGGCATGATGGATTACATCATTGGTCTTTGGTGAGCCACTCAACTTTCAGCCTCTCTCCTCTCTCCATCAGGGGGTGGGCTGAAAGTTCCAACTCTCTAACTGCAAGGTTGATTCCCTTGGCAACCAGCCCCCATTCTCAGGCTAACCAGGAGCTCACCAACCACCACCTCATTAGGACAGAACATGCTGCTGTCGCCCAGAAAATTCCAAGGGATTAGGAGCTCTGTGTCAGATGTTTCTATCACTCAGGAAATTACAAAGGTCTTAGGAGCTCTGTGTCAGGCCTGGATATCAAAGACCAAATGTTAAAAACCAAAGATTCGTCTAGTGCCCCTACCTACAAGGGTTTTAGGAGCTCAGGAACTGAGGTCAGGAACCACTATATGTGTTTTTTATTATCTTGCAGTTTCATAAGTAGCTTCTATGGGGAAATGTATAACTACAGTGAAAACCACTGAAGGGGATTCATGAGACTCACGAGACACCCTTCATAGTGCCAAGGGCCCACTGAATAATACAGACCTTGTCAGGTACATTTATTTGAAAGGAAAGTTCCAGTAGGACCAGCCTGAGGAAGTGACTCTACATAGTGAAACAAGAACACTTCTTGGCTCTGTTCTGTCTCTTTTTCACTACGCTTTTGACCAAAGAGTGTGATGGCTAATTTGACCCACTGCCTTACACGTCAAAGTGGTTTCTGAATGCCTTTGACCTCTTACCAAAAATCAAACTCACCTTCGAAGGATAAAGACTTATCAGCCCCAAGACTACAGACTCTGAGAGAATATCCCCCAGAGTTCCCACAATGTCACGACAGCACTATTGAGACAAATCTGTAATTTCTCCCAAGCTGGCCATTTCAAAGTGAGTAACGTTTATTTGTGTGGCTATATTTTAGGATTTGGGCTTAAAATAATCACTGGACTTTAAGGTTGTTTCATTTATTGATGTTACTGCTGGCATTTGTATTTCATTGGCCAATGTCACTATTCTCATGAGTAATATATCCGTTTTCATCACCATCACTCTCCAGACATTTCAACTCTTCAAGATCACTCACAATCTCTCTCCCCACAACACACCCCTCTGTCTGTCACTGTCACCACATTTACCCACTGCTTCCCACCATTCTTCCCTGTAAGTTGCACACTGTAATCTTGACAGAATGTTCCCCATAAACTGGAGGAGTTCTGCTCCATTAGCACAAGTAGGAGACTGTTTTCCCAAGACAGTGCTCCCAGATACATCTGGATACAACCAGAATCTGGGTTTGCATTTGTTGCTTTATTTTTATCTTGGATTAAATGCAGCACAATAAAAAGTAGAATTTGTATCAAATATTTTATACATGCCTAGGTGCAAACAATAACAGATTAGATGTCAATGTGCTTCATTAGAGAATTTCAGAACATTGCATTGTTCTCTTATCCTTCTTCAAAAGCTCTAAAAACCTAGGATCCCTGGAATGACAAGTCATATACTTGAAAGAAACCAATAACCTTATTGTAGAGATGAGGAGACTGGAGCCCAAATATGTTTAATTATTTCAACAAAGTTGCACAGTGAATGGGTGGCAGAACCATGACCAAAACCCATCATCAGCCTCAGAGAAGTTAAGCAGAATAAAGAATAAAATCTTTTTTTTTTTTTTTTTTTTTTGAGACAGAGTCTCACTCTGTTGCCCAGGCTGGAGTGCAGTGGTGTGATCTAGGCTCACTGCAAGCTCCGCCTCCCATGTTCAAGCGATTCTCCTGCCTCAGCCTCCCGAGTAGCTGGGACTATAGGCACCTGCCACCACGCCCGGCTAATTTTTTGTATTTTTAGTAGAGACGGGGTTTCATCGTGCTAGCCACGATGGTCTTGATCTCCTAACCTCATTATCCACCCACCTCGGCCTCCCAAAGTGCTGGGATTACAGGCATAAGCCACTGTGCCAGGTCTATAAAATCTTTTACTTTGGCTTTACTGCCCAAGATTAATGTTTTCTTCAAACTAATAAGAACTTCAGAGAAATGTACAGGGAACCAAATGAGTTCTGATCATACTAAGATACTGTTCCAATATGAACAGTTCGTGTATTTGTTGATGGGCAAAATATGGCTTTGACTTGCTCTTTGTTTAATGGCAATATCTACTTGCCAACGGAAAACTTGAACAAATGTGGATGTTACTACTGAATCTCAGTTCTTCAGCTCCAGTTCAGTTCAGCCAATCAATGAAAACCGATGGCGATTGCCGGAACAGAGAAGAGCAGCACACTCATTTTGTTGACGCCTTCCCCCACTATCATTCACTCATTCGATATTGATTGACACTCTACTGAGTGGTACATGAGCACCAGGACAGATAAATAGTGACGATTGCCACTATTAACCAGAAATATTGCTAGGTGTCCCCCTGCCCCAGTTATAATTTAGAGACATGGTGGAATAAATTAGAATAATAAAATTAAACAAAGATTTGCTATTGATAACTTGCTCTTGATCAACAGAACCCAATATGCAGAGTCTGTGCTGGTTAATTTTAGGAATGCTAGGACTTCAGAAACATTTGCCAAATGAGAAGGCAGATGATGTGAGAATGGTGCCTATGACACGTTCATGAGTTTCCAGGAGGGTGTCTGCAGCCAGGAGTGGGAACGGAGGGGAAGTTTAAGTAAACGAAGCAGCACGTCCTGTCCTCTATCACCTGTGGAGCATTCTTGCCACCTCCCAGGTTTAACCTAAATCAGTTTATGAAAAAAGAATCAGATGAACCCAGATTGAGGGGCAGGCTGCAAAACAACTAGTCTGACTCTCAAAAATGACAGTGTCATGAACAATAGAAAAGGCTGGAGAGCTGTCCTAGAGTAAAGGAGTCAAGAGAGCTAAGATGACATCTTCACCGCTCCCAAGGGGGAGGTTGTAAATGCAGTATTTGCGTAATTGGAAAAATTCGAATATGAACTGTATGTTAAACAACACTATTGTTTCAACACTCATTAATAAGTCTCATTATCCTGACAATGATGGTGAGGTTATGTAGGAGAAAGCCCTTGTATTTTAGGAGTTACATGAGGCAATATTTAAGGATGAAGTGTTATGATGTCAATAATTAATTCTTAGGTGACTCAGCTAAAACCATGTGATGGGGGTAGCCAGGGTTAGCTAGAGCAAGAGTGAGTGTATGAGGCAGAATGTTAACCGTTGGTGATCAGTGAATCTAGGTGAAGGGCATATAGGTATTATTACTTATTGTATTATCCTTGAGACTCTTTTGTAGGTTTGAAATTTATTAAAACAAAAAGTCGGCCGGGCGCGGCGTCTCATGCCTGTAATCCCAGCATTTTGGGAGGCCAAGGCGGGCGGATCACCTGAGGTCAGGAGTTCAAGACCAGCCTGGCCAACATGGTGAAACCCCATCTCTACTAAAAATACAAAAAATTAGCTGAGCGTGGTGGTGCACGCCTGTAGTCCCAGCTACTCAGGAAGCTGAGGCAGGAGAATTCCCTTGAACCTGGGAGGCGGAGGTTGCAGTGAGCCGAGATCATGCCGCTGCACTCTAGCCTCCAGCGTGGGCAACAGAGCGAGACTCTGTCTCAAAAAAAAAAAAAAAAGTCGTTCTTGTTGTATTCCAGCGGGATTTTGCTTTAGCTTTCCAACAGGCCCCACAGCAGCAAAATGCCCTTGTGGTTATGAATGCTGAGGTGAGAGTCCTTTTCAAAGATGGCACAAACACCATTGTGGACTTCAGTGTCTATATGGAGGAGGTGGCCCTACTACAGTCGTTGCAAATAAATTCTGTCAGCAGCTTATCAGAAGGTGATTTATTAACTTACACCTCAAACCAAATAAAGGAGCACCATGTATTGGCCCTACCACAGTTTTGTTTTCATGCTATTTTTCTGAAGTCCCTTACAGGATGAAAACCATGGAGCTCCTCTAATTCATATAAACTTCCCTATGGCAATGAAAATAAAAGTCTGAAGACTATGCAGCAATGTAGATTTTTAAAATGCTTTTATACCAATCAACTATATCTTCATAATGAATCATTTCTATTAAAAAAATAATAACCATAAAATAATAATAAGCATAAAATAATAACCCCTTGAATAGTCAACTATGATAATTGACATAGTTATCAAAGGGTGAGGCCTGTGTCTCTTCTCTATAGAATCATAGCATTTTAGAGTAAGTGTATTTATTAAAAGCAAGATTTTAAATAAAACAGTGTGCACACAGGCCCAATTGTGTGCTATAACGTTCCTATGTGAGAAGATAGATTTTATCAACTTTGTTTATACTTTTAAAATTAATTTTCTGATAAATATTACACACCTGTTTATCCCTGACTGTACTAAATTGGTTGATTTTTTAAAAAACTAGATGTTAGGATGAAGGAATGTGAAGTGAAGCTTGCAGGCTGTTCTAGATAAAACCACCCTTCCGGAGTCACCTCTGGAGAGACGGTGGAACACTGAAGAACTCTCGTGACGTTTCCTCTTCAGATTCTACCCAGATGCTTTGCAGCAGTTAAAGAGGAGGGTAAAGATGTGTTTGTCTTCAGGCTGCCCAGGGGAAGAGCGTTTGTTCCTAGTGCTTCCAGCCTCTCTCAGCCTGGGACGCTCAAAGGAGCACCATGGGTTGATCTTACCACAGTTCTGTTTTAATGTTTTTTTCTTTTTCTCTCTTTCTTTCTTTCTTTCTTTCTTTCTTTCTTTCTTTCTTTCTTTCTTTCTCTTTTTTTCTCTCCTTCTTTCCTTCTTTCTCTCTCTCTCTCTCTCGCTCTCTCTTTCTCTCTTTCTTTCTTGTTTTGTTTTTGCGTGGAGTTTCCCTCTTGTTGCCCAAGCTGGAGCGCAATGGTACGATCTCGGCTCACCACAACCTCCGCCTTCTGGGTTCAAGCACTTCTCCTGCCTCAGCCTCCCGAGTAGCTGGGATTACAGTCATGCGCCACCACTCTCGGCTAATTTTGTGTTTTTAGTAGAGACGGGGTTTCTTCATGTTGGTCAGGCTGGTGGCGAACTCCTGACCTGAGGTGATCCATCCGCCTCGGCCTCCCAAAGTGCTGGGATTACAGGCGTGAGATACCGCGCCCAGCCCATGTTATTTTTCTGAAGTCCCTTGCTGGATGAAGACACAGAGCTCCTCTATTTCATACAGACTTCCTCACGCAATAAAAATAAAAGTCTGAAGACTATGTAGTAATGTAGATTTTAAAAGTGCCTTTATACCAATCAACTAATATCTTCACAATTGATCATTTATATTAAAATAATGACAGCATCTTTACTTCAGAACCCAGTGGATATTCTGACATCTCCAAGAAACTCTTAAGTATCCTAATAGACTTTCCTTTGACCCCACCTCAGGGGATGTAATCATACGAGGTCACTACGTTTTCTGAAAGAACAGAACAGCCAAGTGGAACTGTAACTGTCTTTTGCCATGGCTTTGCTTTTTAATTTCCAATTGCTGTCATAGTGTCAGCTTTCAGGAAAGGATCAGCTGTGGAAATGCTATATTCAAGCAATAATCAGAAAATACAATGGAATAACAGTAACATTTATAGTAACAACCAAAAAATAACTCTCTAGGAATAAAATCAACAAAAATATGTGCAAGGCCTACATGAAGAGAACTTTTAAAATCTATTGGTGAACTTAAAAAAAAAAAAAAGACAAATTTAAAAAGGGAAAGACATAAGCCTTAGCTACAAGTACACAAAATATAACATCAATTTTCTCTTAATTTATAAATTAAATATAACACATTCCCAATCAAAACATCAACAGCGTCTTTTGAAAACTTGATTTTAAAGTTTATCTAGAAAGATAAAAAATGTATACTTCTGAAAAATAAGAATAGTAATGAGGGGAAACTAGCCCAACATAATATTGAAATGTATTCTATTATATTAATACATGTCTAGTAGTTACACATTATAGGTACTGATACAGGAGGAGAGAAACAGACCAACAGAACAATGTAAAGTCCTGAAATAGGCCAGAAAATGAGGTCTCATTAGAAGCAAAAATGCACTTCAAGTAAGCCATAAAATGGAGTATTTAAGAAAGAATATTGGTACAACTTGCAAGCCATTTTAAAAACAAAGGAACATAAAACTGTACTTCTAATTCCCAGTTTACAATAAAAATAAATTCCAGATTGATTAAAGTTTTAAATATTAAAAACTATACTAAATATATGCATGTATTAAAAAAATCCATAGCCTAAGGATCATGAAAGCCAGAAGTCATAAAGAAAAGACTGATAAATTCAACTATATAACAGAGAAAAACATTAGTATAAAAAGAAACACATTTACAGCAAAAAGTTTTCTAAATCAATAAGAAAAAGTTTAAAAACAAAAACAAAAAAAAAAAACAAGGTATACCGACTGGCAGAAAACTGGAAAAATAAAACATTAAACTATTTTGAGCCTCACTTAGATTTTTTAAAATAAAAATTAAAACAGCAATGAGATACCATTTTTCCCTATTAGATTGGCAACAATTCAAAATGTTGATAATACCCAAGACTGATTAAATCTGACACATTTTTTCCTCCAAGCATACTTTTCATATAATAAAGTTACTGAAACCAAATACTGTATTCTTAAAAATGGTTAGGGTTACCAAGAAGCCAGCAACAGACGGCAGCAGAGACCTCCTCTGGGGCCTCCGCGTAGTTCATGTTCCAGTTTTACAAAAGCAGCTTTTTCTCTGCTGTGGTCTTTGAGGTATCAGAGGGTAGCAAAAGGGAAACGCATGATCAGTTCTTGTCATCTCATTGGTGACAATGAGTAATCAGGTGACGGTGGCGAGGTAGTGTCTCTGGGCCCTCTCTCCAGCCCAGAATGGGCACATCCCACATGCAAGCAAGGCTTCTTGCTGTACCGCCCGTCAGAGCCAGGTCTGTGACGGCGCCTCTCTTCCAGGTTGTCCCAGAGCTGGGCAGTTCCAGCTCCTCAGGAAGGAGGCATTAAACAGCTAGTGCTCAAAAGCTGGATTCTTTTTTTTTTTTTTTTTTAAACTGAGAGTCCTTTCCTGTCAATAAACTTGACAAAGGAGAGCAAGGAAACTAGGAAACTACCAGAAACTCTCATTCGCATTTCCAAGCAAACGCCCAGCAACCTTAGCCATATTAGCAGCATGGCTTTGGGGTTAGAAAGGAGGTGAGGCTAGGAGGGGAAGATAAAAGATAAAATCAGAGTGAATAACACAGAGGAGATCTAGCCAGCTGCCTTTTCTGCCTACAAGGGGCCACTGGGACCAGAGCAGGCCCCCTCCCCCGGCTGTTGAGTCCAGGCTCTTTCCCACACTATAGACCCCTTTCCTCCTTTGGTCCTCTCTGCCCTCCCCGGGGTATCCCATTTCAGACCTTGCTGTGCTTCCCAGTCCCAACATGGAACTCAGACTCCAATTTCCATCACTCAAGGGGTTGCCTCTTCAGGCACGTGTCCTCAGCTCCCACTAAGAGGTCCTCAGCTTTAGGCCAGCTCAGCTGACTGGGGACGCCTCTGCACTGACCCAGCAATGCTTATCCAGATCAGTGTTCAGGGAGCATAGCAGCACCTTTCTCTCCATGTCCTCTGGATTCAGGGTCTGCCCTGTCAACGGCAAAGGTGTCTTTATGCATCCTTGGGAAGTAGGCCCTTTACTGGGTATAGAGTTAGGGAAAGTACAATCTGAGAAATCAATATAGGAAGCATGTATATATACACAGACATTTTTGTGCTTTCTTTTTATAAAAGTAAAACATGCCCTTTAATGGACATTCGACAAATACAGAAGAATATAAAAAGAAAATCAAAATCTCCTGTAAACCCACCAGCTGTATATGGCCATTGCCAAAGTATTTTTTAAATACTGTATTAAAAACTTGATTCTCATACAAATCTTAAGTACGCAAATGTCAAAGATATATTTAACTCGACAATGAGGGAATCAGCAAAATGATAAAACCGAATGAAAGTGAATTTGAGAGACTGAGCATACAGGCATTCCAGCACAATGAAGAAGGTTGCTAGTTTAGGTAAAAAACCGGTTAATATCTTACAGGTAATAAAACTGTAACCTTTGAGGTTGCCTTTCCTACAGGACAGAAATAATTTGATTCTTTACTGGAAAAAAAATCTACATGTTCTTATGTAGCTTCACAGAGTCTAGGCGCCAGTCGATAGTAAATAAGTTCAACAAAGGAACATTCCCTTAGAGAATGAGATAACCATGGAACGGACTTGCTAGACTGTGTTCCAAAATGCATTGAAAGGCCATTCAGTGACTCTTGTCTTTTTTTCCAAGTTTTAGATAATATTTCTTAACATGCTATTATAATTTGAATAAGCTTCCTTGTAATTTCAAGAGTTATTAGGGTATATATAAATATATGAATACATAAAACACATTTTTATAAAGATCGCATTTATATATATAATCCTACATTCTTCTTTTTTTCACATAATAGTATACCACAAACATTTTCCCATGACACTAAAGATTTTTCAAAACAGGATGTTTAATGGATATGTGTTTGTTTTTTATTCAAATGGATGTGCTATAACTTATTTAACCAATCCCCATTTGCAGGGACAAATAATATTTTGTAAATACTCTAGAACATAAATCTGCACACATTTCCAATGGTTTCCTTAGAACACATTCCTAGAAGTGGAATTTCTGTCTATTTTTTAGGTTCTTAAAACTGTGGCCTTTAGGAAGATGGTTTCAATCCACACTCTTAGCAACTGGGTATGAATGCAGCCCTTTCATCACAGCCTTACCAACATTGGTTATCATATCCTCTCATCTTCAACAAATTTCTCTAAGTTAGAGAAAAATTATCTCTCATTATTTTCATTATATTACTTTAATTAGTAAAGTAAGACCTTTTTCAGATGTTTATTTTCTATTGGTAACTCTGTTTTTATGCCGATAAAATGTCATAAAAGGGAAAACTAAAGATAGACCTGAATGGCAAAAATATAACAAAAGGTAAGCAAGAAGCCTGAGGGAAATGTGAGGGAAGGGACTTTGCAGCTGACCACAGTGGCTGCAAGGAGGACTTACAGTCGCGTGCATGACATATAGCCATATTCATGTGACCCTGGGGACCCCAGGTTAACCTGCCGCTGTACGTCCAGGGCTTATCAGGACAGGGAGGACAGAGCGGTGTCAAAATTTATTTTCCAAACTAGATGACCTGATTCTCCCGCTGATCTGCTGTAGCTGGGTTAGTTGTTGGTCCAAGAAGTTTACAAGATGGCAGAAAAAAACCTGTTATTTGGAAAGCTGCCTGGTGTTCATCCCCAGGATCACTGGGAGACATCTTCAAGGGACAGGAGTATGCACTGTGACTGTGGCTACATGACATCACAGAATATAAGAACTGACATCCCTTAAAGAGCTTCATCATGTGTTACACCATTTGCCTGAATGGAGGGAGAGAAAGATTATCCTCACCAGACCTCCAAAGTCATAGAGTCCCAGATCAGTAGAAAACTCTCTTATCTTAGTTTACAAGTTCAAAGTGTTGAAAAGCATAAATTTAATCTTATATTTTCATCTTGTAGGTTCAGAAACTGAAGCCCAAAGTGCTTAAAACAAACAAATAAAACCTCCTGCCCCAAGTTACTTATGGCAGAACTAGGGCTATAACTCATATCTCCCAGTTTCCCATCTGACACTTAGCCAGCACTGTCTTCCTGCCTGAAGGGAGACCTCACATGGGCTGGTTACACAAGCCCCCTAAATTTTATGGTGGTGTTAATCACAGCACATGGACTTCCACTTGCCAATAGGGGAAATTTTTATCTCAAGCAGTAAGATCTGTTTCATAAAACATTCAGGTTTTCTCAGAAAAGCAGAGTTCCCCATATGCTACCTGCCATGAAATCCATCTTCATTCATGCTCCAGTCTCTGCTCTGTCTCATCTTCATCACACCTACCCTCTTTAGCTTCAGGTACATCAACCACAAGGAAGAATATTCCAGTTTAGGCTGAACACAGACTGCTTTGGAAAGGCCTGCCCCATGTCGAGTAGGGAAAGGCACACCCATTTCTTAGTGGATGCCTCTGACTTATAAACACTCCTGCTTGATTGATTTGCTTGTGTTTGAATTTGTTTTCTAAAAATAGTGTGTAGATTCCCAGAAGCCCCCTTCCTTCCCAAGACCCCAGTGGGATGCCCCATCATGCATCAGATGGATATTAAACACGCCATGAGGGAGGCTGTATTCTGTGATGACATGCCTGCCCTAGCAGAAGAGCTCTTCCAGCACCAGGCCACATGCTAAAATCAATAAGTAAATATGGACAGAATTGAGGGTCAGTAATACCTACCAGGCAGGCACAGTGGCTCACTATAATCCAAGCGCTTTGGGAGGCCAAGGCGGGCAGATCACTTGAGCCCAGCGGGTTTGAGACCAGTCTGGGAAACATGGTGAAACCCTGTCTCTACAAAAAAATACAAAAATATAAAAATTAGACATGTGTGGTGACTTGCATCTGTGGGAGGCTGAGGTGGAAGGATCACTTAAGTCTGAGTGGTCAAGGCTACAGTGAGCCAAGATCATGCCACTGCAGTCCAACGTGGGCAACAGAATGAGACCCCATCTCAAAATAATAACAATAATAATAATAAAGCAGACACTCAAGGGATTAATTATCTATTAGCAATTAATCCAACTCAATACATAGAAATATTTCACAAAAAAGCAATCTCAACATATATCTTGATAAAAGAAAATAAAAAGCAGAAAGGCAACTGCAGGCTGGGGAGTGGATAAAAGAGTAAATAAACCCCTGTCAGGAGAGGGAGCTGGTATCTGAGGAGCTGAGCACTATTATCTCAGAATGTAAAGGAGTAAGAACAACTTCCTCAGCTCGTGACATCCCAAAGAGCTATGATTCTCTCTCTACCTTTTTTTCTGAGTGTTAATCTTCAGAGGAGCCTGAGCTCCTAAGAGTGCCACATTTGAGCTTTAGTTTATTAAACAACCCAAGGGTACACCTTCCCTGGACATGGAGACTAAAAAAATGCCCTCCCAAGGATCCCCTCTTTTTGACCTGCATCCAGTAAAACCAAAGTTCTCTACTTTCCACAGTGTTAGCATGGTTTCATGCACTCCTGTGGCACTCAGGTGAAATATTCAGGGTTCTTGGGGTTTGTGTATTCACTTACAAGAGGGCCACATTATCCTGTGCAACACTTGCCATCTTTGTAGGGTTTCTTCTCTTCCCCATTCCACTGATGCCTCTGAGGCCCTGGCATTGCCTGGTGTAGTTGATGCCATAACAGTTCAGGGTGTTCCTGGTGACAATAGCAGTGAAGAAGAAAGACTATATGCACAAGAGTTGAATGAACAAGCAAAACCCAATGGTATGTTGTCTTCAAAAGCCCCATCTCACACGTAATGATACTCAGGCTCAAAATAAAGGGATGAAGGAAAATCTACCAAGCAAATGGAAAACAGAAAAAAAAAGCATGAATTGCAATACTAAGTTCAGACAAAACAGATTTCAAACAAATAAAGATTAAAAAGGATAAAGAAGGGAATTATATAATGGTAAATGGTTCACTTCAACAAGAAGGCCTAACTGTCCTAAATATATATGCACCTAACACAGGAGCACACATATTCATAAAGCAAGTTTTTGGAGACCTGCAAAGAGACATAGACTCCCACACAATAATAGTGGGAGACTTCAACACTCCACTGACAGTATTAGACAGATCACTGAGGCAGAAAATTAACAAAGGTATTCAGGGGCCGAACTCAACATTGGACCAAATGGATCTGATAGACGTATCAGAATTCTCCACTCCAAAACAACAGATTATACATTCTTCTCATTGCCACATGGCACATACTCTAAAATCAATCACATAATTATATATAAAACAATCCTCAACAAATGTTAAAAAGTCAAAATCAACCAAAAACACTTTTGGACTACAGCACAATAAAAGTAGGAATCAAGACTATGAAAATCACTCAAAACTGTTCAATTACATGGAAATTCAACAATATGCTCCTGAATGACTCTTGGGTAAATAATGAAATTAAAGCAGAAATCAAAAAGTTGTTTGAAAATAGTGAGAACAAACCTACAGCATACCAGAAATCTCTGAGACACAGCTCAGGCAGTGTTAAGAGGGAGATTAATAGCACTAAATGTCCACATCAAAAAGTTAGAAAGATCTCAAATTAACAACCTAACATCACAACTGAAAGAATTAGAGGGCTGGGCAAGGTGGCTCATGCCTGTAATCCCAACACTTTGGGAGGCCAAGGTGGGTGGATCACGAGGTCAGGAGATCAAGACCATCCTGGCTAACAACGGTGAAACCCCATCTCTACTAAAAATACAAAAAATTAGCTGGGCATGGTGGCGGGCACCTGTAGTCCCAGCTACTTGGGAGACTGAGGCAGGAGTATGGTGTGAACCCAGGAGGCAGAGCTTGTAGTGAGCCGAAATTGCGCTACTGCACTCCAGCCTGGGCGACAGAGCAAGACTCCATCAAAATAAAGAAAGAAAGAAAGAATTAGAGAAGCAAGAACAAATCAGAAAAAGCCCAAAGCTAGCAGAAGACAAAAAATCACCAAAATCAGAGCTGAACTGAAGGAAATCAAGACACAGAAAAAAATTCAAAAGATCAACAAATCCAGGAGTTGGCTTTTTGAAACAATTAATAAGATAGGCCACTAGCTAGACTAATAAAGAAAAAAGGAGAAAAGATTCAAATAAACACAATTAGAAAAGATGGAGGGAATATTACCACTGACCCCACAGAAATAAAAACAACCATCAGAAACTACTATGAACACCTCTATGCACATGAACTGGAAAATCCAGAAGAGATGGATACATTCCAGAACACATACACCCTTCCAAGACTGAACCAGGAAGAAATGGATTCCCTGAACAGACCAATAATGAGCTCCAAAATTGAATCAATAATAAATAGCCTATAAACCAGAAAAAGCCCAAGACCTGATAGATTCACAGCTTAGTTCTACTATATGTACAAAGAAGAGCTGGTATCATTCTTACAGAAACTATTCCAAAAAGTTGAAGGGGAGGGACTCCTCCCCAACTCATTCTAGGAGATCAGCATTATCTTAATACCAAAACCTGATGGAGACATAACAAAAAAAAGAAAGGCCAATATCCTTGATGAACATTGATGCAAAAATCCTTGCAAAATACGTGCAAACAAACAAAATACTTGCAAACTGAATCCAGCAGCACACCAAAAAGCTAATCCACCATGATCAAGTAGGGTTCATCCCCAGGATGCAAGGTAGGTTCAACATATGCAAATCAATAAATGTAATTCATCACAGAAACATAACTAAAGACAAAAATCACATGATTATCTCAACAGACTCAGAAAAGACTTTTGATAAAATTCAACACCGCTTCATGCTAAAAACTCTCAGTAAACTAGGTATTGAAGGAATATACCTCAAAATAATAGGAGCCATCAATGACAAACCCACAGCCAACATTATACTAAATGGGCAAAAGCTGGAAGCATTCCCCTTTGAAAACTGGCACAAGACAAGGATGCCCTCTGTCACCACTTCTATTCAACATAGTATTGGAAGCCCTAGCCAGAGCAATCAGGCAAGGGAAAGAAATAAAACACATCCAAATAGGAAGAGAAGAAGTCAAACTATTTCTGTTTGCAGATGACATAATTGTATATCTAGAAAACCTCATAGTCAGGGCCCAAAAGCTCCTTCAGTTGATAAACACCTTCAGCAAAGTTTCAGGATACAAAATCAATGTACAAAAATCACCAGCATTCCTATACACCAAAAACAGCCAAACCAAGAGCCAGAAAGGCAATCCCATTAACGATTGCCACAAAAAGAACAAAATGCCAAACAGCTAACCAGGGAGGTGAAAGATCTTTACAATGAGAATTACAAAAAGAAATTAGAGAAGACACAAACAAATGGAAAAACATCTCATTCTCATGGATAGGAAGAATCAATATCATTAAAATGGCTATACTGACCAAAGCAATTTACAGATTCAATGCTATTCCTATCGAACTACCAATGACATTCTTCACAGAACTAGAAAAAAAAACTATTTTAAAATTCATGTAGAACCAAAAAAGAGCCTGAATAGCCAAGGTAATCCTAAGCCAAAAGAACAAAGCTGGAGGCATCATATTACCCAACTTCAAACTGTATTACAGGGCTACAGTAACCAAAACAGCATGGTACTGGTACAACAACAGGCACATAGACCAATGGAACAGAAAAGAGAGCCCAGAAATAGGCCATAAGTCTATGATCATCTGATCTTCAACAAAAACTGACAAAAACAAGCAATGGGGACAAGACTCCCTTCAATAAATGGTGCTGGGATAACTGGCTAGTCATATACAGAAGATTAAAACTTGACCCCTTCCTCACACCATATACAAAAATCAACTCAAGATGGATTAAAGACTTAAATATAAAACCCAAAACTATAAAAACCCTGGAAGACATCCTAGGCAATACCACCCCGGACATAGGAACAGGCAAAGAGTTCATGACAAACACACCAAAAGCAATCACAACAAAGGCAAAAATTGACAAGTGGGATCTAATTAAACTTAAGAACTTCTGCACAGCAAAAGAAACTATCAACAGAGTAAAGACACAACCCACAAAAATGGGAGAAAATATTTGCAAACTATGCATCTGACGAAGGTCTAATATCAAGCATCCGTAAGGAACTTAAACAAATTTACAAGAGAAAAATAAACAATCTCATTTTAACAAATGGACAAATGACATACACAGACACTTTTCAAAAGAAGACATACATGTGGCCAACAAGCGTATGAAAAAAAGCTCAATATCACTGATGATTAGAGAAATACAAATTAAAACCACAATGAGATACCATCTCATACCAGTCAGAATGACTACTACTAAAAAGCAAAAAATATAACACATGCTAGATGCTAGCAAGGTTGCAGAGAAAAGGGAACACTTACATACTCTTGGTGGGAGTGTAAATTAGTTCAACCATTGTGGAAAGCAGTATGGCGATTCCTTAAAAAGCTAAAAGCAGAACTACCATTTGACCCAGCAATCCCGTTGCTGGGCATATACCCAGAGGGATATAAAGACACACGCATGTGAATGTTCACTGCAGTACTATCCACAATAGCAAAGACATGAAATCAACCCAAATGCCCATCAATGACAGATTAGATAAATAAAATGCAGTGCATATACACCATGGAATACTAAGCAAGCCTTAAAAAGAATGAAATCATGTCTTTTGTGAGAACGCAGCTGGAGCTGGAGGCCATTATCCTTAGCAAACTAACACAGGAACAGAAAACCAAATACTGCATGTTCTCACTTATAAGTGGGAGCTAAATGATAAGAGCTTATGAACACAAAGAAGGAAAGAACAGACACTGGAGTCTACTTGAGGGTTGTCGGTGGGAGGAGGGAGAGGAGCAGAAAAGATAACTATTGGGTACTAGGTTTAATATCTGAGTGATGAAATAATCTGCATGACAAACTCCCATGACACATGTTTACCTATGTAACAAAACTTCACATGTACCCTCAAACTTAAAATAAAAGTTTTTTAAAAAAGAAAAAGACTATATGCACAGGGTAAGGTATTATGATAATAGCACCTAAAATTCTCATATCATATTAATAATAATGGTAGCTGCTCTTCCCTGGTACTGTTTTCCAGGCCCCTTTATACACATGACCATATGCAGTCCTTCTAACAACCTTAGACTATTTATTTGCAATAAGCCTTATTTCAGAACAAACTTAAGGGAACTTAAGAATCCCGTTAAGTTGGCACAGTTATCTCAATTTTATGATGAAGACATCGAGGCTTATATAGTTTTAATCAATTGCCTGAGGCAACATAGCCTGCAGTGGCAGAGCCACATTCAAAACCAGCCCCATGCTCTAGGCTATAGGTCAACCACACACACATCATTCCAGAGCATGTCCCAACTGGGTTGACAAGGGCTTCACTGGTGCACATTTTTGTTCCCTTCTGGCATGTTAATTGGTCTGTGTTTTCTGCAGGTGATTTGTGGCTGCTGATAAACATGCTCATGCCAAGCAGGCCACAAAAGCGGTGAAGATTGTATACAAAGACATGGAGCCTATAATTGTGAACATTCAGGTAATGTCAAGATCTTCTCAGTCTTTTGGTCATTTGGCAGTGGGTCTTTCCAGAAACTTCCAAAACATGTGCTACCATGGTACCTATGAAACTCTTTATCTTGTTGCATTTCCCAGCTGCTGTGGAGATGGTACATTTTCTCTTATAAGTTTCAGTCTGCCTTTCTCTTACCACCAGATACTTCTAGCTGGAAATGTGTCCTCTTAGCCCACAACAGATCCCTAATTGTGCACACTGACCCTAAATACACCTGAAATGCTTCTGGTTTTCCCAACAGGAAAGTCCTAAATTCCAAACTTGACGTTCAAATCTTAGGAAGTTCAAACCCTGGCCTCTTAGATGGATTTTGACATTTGCAAGTTTGAAATGTATTTCCCTTAGCTCCTGTCCCAGGTTCCAAGGTCCCTGGTCCTTCATGGCCCTCAAGTCTTCTCACCCAACATGGAAAAAACTGCTCACTCTCCAACAAATACGGAGCATGTGCTCTTTCCCTGGGCTTTTCTGCACTTTTTGCGAGCTTCCTAGGTGCCATGATTCTTTTTGCACATTCCTGATGGAGCCACTAAAGAGAGAAATAGCATTATTACCTAGAGGAAGAATGGTGATAGGAATTACTTGCATTACATTGGCAGGATGGATGCCCTTCTGTCACTTAAGGAGAGAAACTAAAAATTTGTCCAGAAATAAATACAGTGGAATTGAATCTCACATGAGGTCAGGTTCTAAGCAAACATAAAGAATGGTCAAACTCGACCTTAACATACTACCCCACTATACCAAGATAAACCAGATACAGAGGATTAAAAATTAAAAGGTCAGAAGTAAAATCCAAAAAGCATAGAATCAAAACATGGGAGAACTCAATAGTATTTCTATGAGTCAAACTCAAAATTCCTTAAGAGAAAAAGTTAATAAATTAAATTATATAAAATAGCACACTTCTGCATAAAGAAAAAAATATAGTAAGCAGCCAAAACACAAGCATCAACTGGGAAAAATATTTGCAAGGCACACCACAGCCATCAGCCTAATTTACTAAGTATATAAGGATTTTCTAGAAATCAAGACAAAAAAGCCAAAAGAAAAATTAGCAAAGAATGCAAGCAGGCAGTTCATGGGAAAAAATATAAATAGCTCTTATATATAGGAAGATGATATGGTTTGGCTGTGTCCCCACCCAAATCTCATCTTGGATTGTAGTTCCCATAATCCTCATGTGTTGTGGAAGGGACCTGGTGGGAGGTAGTTGAATCATGGGGGTGGTTATCTCCATGCTGCTCTCATGCTCTCATGATAGCGAGTGAATTCTAATGAAATCTGATAGTTTTATAATGGGCTCTCTCCCTGCTTTCCTCTGCACTTCTCCTCCTTTTGCCATGTGAAGAAGGACGTGTTTGCTTCCCCTTCTGCCATGATTGTAAATTTCCTGAAACCTTCCCAGCCATGCTGAACTATGAGTCAATTATACCTCTTTCCTTTATAAATCACTCAGTCTTGGGTATGTCTTCATTAACAGTGTAAGAACAGATGAACACAGAAGAGATGCTTGGTCTTACTGAAAATAGAAGAAATTTAAGTTAAAAGTTACAATGAAATGCCATTTTTAATCTATCAGGTTGGCAAAAATATGAAAGTTTGACAATATATTCAGTTGCCAAGCTGCAAGAAAACAGGCAATCTCTTGTCTCACTGATAGGATTATAAACTGGAACAACCTGTATGAAGAGAAATTTAGCAGTGTCTATCAAAATTCCAACTGTATGTAGCCTTTAACCAGCAACCCCAGTCTGTGAATTTATCCTGTAGCTTGGCTCGTCTATCTGTGAAATAATGTGTTTCCAAAGTTATTCTTTGCAGCATTGTTTGCAATACTAAACTACTGGAAACAACTCAGGTATCCATTCATCTATACAATGGAATTCTATGTAGCTGTATATATAACATATAAATACATATATATAAATTTATATATAACATATAAATACAGCTACATAGAATATAGCTTTATGTATTATAAAATATATAAACAGAGGGCTGGGCACAGTGGCTCATGCCTGTAATCCAGCATTTTGGGAGGCCAAGGCGGGCAGATCACGAGGTCAGGAGATCAAGACCATCCTGGCTAGCATGGTGAAACCCCATCTCTACTAAAAATACAAAAAATTAGCCAGGCATGGTGGTGGGTGCCAGTAGTCCCAGCTGCTCAGGAGGCTGAGGCAGGAGAATGGTGTGAACCCGGGAGGCGGAGCTTGCAGTGAGCAGAAATTGTGCCACTGCACTCCAGCCTGGGCAACAGAGCAAGACTCCATCTCAGAAAAAAAATATATATATATATAAAAACAGAATGAGGGTTGGGCATGGTGGCTTACATCTGTAATCCCAGCATTTTGGGAGGGCAAGGCAGGCAGACCACATGAAGTTAGTAGTTTGAGACCAGCCTGGCTAATATGGCAAAACGTTGCCTCTACTAAAAATACAAAAATTAGCCGTGCATAGTGGGGAATGCCTGTCATCCCAGCTACTTGGGAAGCTGAGGCATGAGAATCACTTGAACCCAGGAGGCAGAGTTTGCAATGAGACGAGATTGTGCCACTGCACTCCAGCCTAGGTGACAGTGAAACCCTGTCTAAAAAAAAAAAAAAAAGAATGAGAATGAGGACATCCTCTAAACACAACTATAGAAACACCACCAAGTTATACTGACAAGTGAAACGCAAAATGCAAAAAATGTGTACAAAGTGAAGAGGGTAATAATAAGGTCCATATTTACTTGTATTTGCATAGAGAAACTCTGGGAGAACACACAAGAAGTGATAGTGTTAGTCACCTTTGGAGAGAATGAGTGGAAACTAGACAGAGGGAAATGGGTGTGGGCAAGACTCCACTGATTATATTCTGATTCTGTTCCATTTTTAAACTATTTGAATGTGTTATCTAATTTCGAAAATGAAATTCTAAAAATAACCTTGAAACATTCCTTAAATTGTTCATAAAGTACAGAATATAAGCACACTAAAGCTTGAGAGCAACTTGACTAAAATAAACAACAATGGTTAAGTTTCTATGCAGGTCTAGGTATCGAAATCATTCTCCTGTAACATACCCATCAAATTCCTAGGTAAGAATGGAGGATGGGTGGAGAATTCTAAAGTCTGCTTTCAGTTTAGACTAACCTAATATTAAGCCTCCATAATAGATTGTGAGTATTAAAGGAGATAGAGGAGTCCCAACGTCACTGAAGGCTGAAGTTCATAGGTAAGTTAAATATGCATATGTGGGGCTCCTCTACAGGGTGATCACATTTTCTGAACTGTGCCAGGTCAGAGGTGGTCTGAGAAATGCAGCTGTACCATGGAGGCACTAGGACATCATGTTTGAAATCTGTGCTGTCTTGTGGTTTTCAGGGTGAGGGATAGAGGTGACCAGTATTGGAAATCTTGAATTGCACAACACTTTTAGTAGTTGCTTTTAAAGTAGCCACTTTTAGTAGTGGCTATAATGAAAATTATAGCCACCAAACACATGGCAGAAGGACGTGGGTGGGGAAAGAGAGACAGAGGTAGAGAGAAAGCCTGAGGATAGAATCTTTAGTTATTCTTTCAGTTGACGTTTTTATTAAATTCTCACTTCTATCACCTAGAGAATTGCACCTGTAACTGCCCAATGGGTTCACCTTGCCCCTGCCTACACAGAGCCAATTTATCAAGACAGGGGAATTGCAATCGAGAAAGAATAATTCACACAGAGCTGGCTGTGTGGAAGACCAGAGTGTTACTATTACTTAAATCAGTCTCCTCGAGCATTCAGGCATCAGAGTTTTTAAGGATAATTTGGTGGGTGGGGGAAGGACAGTGAGTTGAGAGTGCTGATTGGTTGGGTCAGAGATGCAATCATGAGAAATTGAAGCTCTCCTCTTGCTGAGTCAGTTCCTTGGTGGGAGCCACAAGATCAGATGAGCCAATTTATCAATCTGGGTGGGGCCAGCTGATTCGTCAAGCGCAGGGTCTGCAAACTATATCAAGCACTGATCTTAGGAGCAGTTTAGGGATGGTCAAAATCTTGTAGCCTCCAGCTGCATGACTCCTAAACCATAATTTCTAATGTTTTGGCTAATTTGTTAGTCCTACAAAGGCAGTCTACTCCCCAGGCAAGAAGGAGGTTTGTTTTGGGTAATCGCTGTTATCATCTTTGTTTTAAACTATAAACTGAGTGCCTCCCAAAGTTAGTTCAGCCTATGCCCAGGAAGGAACAAGGACAGCTGAAAGTTTAGAAGCAAGATGGAGCCAGTTAGGTTAGATCTCTTTCACTGTCTCAGTCATATTTTTGCAAAGGCGGTTTCAAACCTGATAATTCCCAGACATCTCACAAGGTATGAATTCAAGGGCTGCTCATATATAGTTTTTTGATACCAGGTCAACTTAAAATTTGTATTTATGGGCTGATTACTAAATGGTTCACCAAATCTTTCCAATTGCCCTGATTCTTTTCTGCACTGCCTCCAGCTTCTTGAGTGCAAACAAACTCTATTTCTCAATACCTTTGGTTATTCATAGATTTCTGAAGTTTTTCCTTCATAGTTAGGTAAAAAGAATTGTTTTTTTAAGATTTTTATTCTTCACTCTTTCCCTCACTTCTCCCCTCACATACACCCATTTATTCTTCATAGCTGAGTTCCCTATGGATTTTAGTGAGGACTCTTTCAACTCAGCGGGTGCTGAATTGTGGCTTGGGATTTAATATCGCTAGTAAATAGATGAAAAGATGGACAGCTGTTTGGGTGCCACTGTTGAGGAACAAGTTTCTATATGTTCTATAAAGTCAACCCTGCCCCCAGGCAGTTTCATTACAGAAACAGGTTCACCCATAGATAAGAAGATCTCATTATTTATCCTTATCTGATGATGGAGTCCTTGCTCAAGTCAATAATAATTTGCTTCTTGGACTTGAGAACACACTGATTTGGGCAGGAAACAGAGTAAAGGGTAGGAGATTTTTAATTGCATATAATTACTCAATTATCTATCATGTGTTTAATAATAATGGCCTGTGGAAACTTGACCAAATTATGATTCTTTGACATCAAGACAGGAAAGAGCAGAAAGATAGATATCATATAAAGAATAGGAGTTGCCTTCCCTTAAAATTCCTGCTACCCTGCAGCTGCAGTCTGTACATCACCACGGCTTCCCTCTGGCCCACCTGCTTCCACTCAAGCCCCTCCTCTCATCTTCAGGTCACGTGGACTTCTGATCCTGCCTGTCCAAATCGGGATCACTTTTATTTTTTCCCTCTGGATGGTGCATAGCTCCCTCTGACTTTATTTTCTGCCAACTCATTTATATAAGGTGCTAATGCTAATATCTAAGAGGGAGGAGTCTTGGGTGACCTTCTGTGGCACTCTAGGGACTGCTGAGCAGAGGATAATGAGGACCTCAGTGTGACCATCTTAATTACATTTTGTAATGCAATCTATCCTTAATAAATTGTAAGCGATACCAATTTATTTCTCCAACTAGGGCTTTGCAGGCATTTAGAGAATTTTCTCTAGTCTGTGCCCCCCAATAGATAAATAAATAGACTTTTTTTTCTGGAAATTGGGGGAAATGACAAGAAATGTATTTTTTGGTGAATGAAGCTTTTGCTTTTTATGTGTGATCTGTGTTACCTTCTGAGGATCTTCTTGCCATTTGTATAAATGAAAAATCTGGCCACTAAAGGTAATAATGAAGGAATCACAGAAACGACAAACTCCAGAAGGTTTTTAAATTCCCAAATTACACAGAGAAAATCCAACGAATAGCTGTGGATGACCACTTAGAAACTGAGAGGCACAAAAATAGCCACAAATAATGCTCTATCATGACTTCTGAAACAGAGTGACAGCAAAGGAGTTCCTTAAACATACAGATTGCTTCCTAGCTGTCTTGTTTATTATTAAAAAGCAAGAAATTCATGGCTGCCTGCTCTTTCCTGGGCTGTTCTACTCTTTGTCTCTTACTTGTGTAGTCAAGGGATCACAGTTGTCGCTGAAACATCCCACAAACCCAAACTTGATATCTCAAATCACTTAAAGTTGTGATCCTGGTTTTTTTCTCCCCAGATCTGGCTGCCCAATCTATTTTATTCTGGAACATGGGGACAACATGTTGATAACTGGAGGATGGCACCCACTACCTGGGACACATAAGGTAAGCAAATAGGAAAGTCGCTACATGAAGCACAAATTCAGTGATTCGCTAACTTGCAGTTTCAAACATTTGCAGAGCCCTGTGCTCATCCACATGTGATTGCTGTACTTTTTAATCAAGTTTTGGTGGTGCACTTTGTGATTGTCAAGTCACTGCCCATAAAAGATATGGGAACATTTACGTAGAGGGTGAAAGAAAGGCTGGAAGCAAGACAGAAGTGTGGGCAGAGGCCACAGCATTTGAAGATCTCCCCGTTTCTGGGGGCATCCAGAATACAGACGTGTTAAGGATTTGGAGTGATGCTTGTTCAAACTTGATTCTTCCTGTATAGTCTCAATCTAGCTATAGAAAGCTCCCTCTTCACTGAAGGAGATTCTTCTGGCAGCTTCAGTGCTGTGGAATATAACCTGGAATCTAGAAGGCAGCAGAACACACTGCTTAGAACCTAACATAAGGATCGCAAAGCTCCAGCACTAAACCCCAGGGGTTTCAGTTCATAAGAGACCTTTTGTTCTCAAGCAGAGCTTTATCAACTATAACTCACAAGCATGGACAATTTCTCACTCCACTGTTTGATTGGAATCAAATCCCTGCTTAGACATCATCTTCTCTAGGAGACCTCCCCAACAGAGCCCTGGCTCCTTATAGAATTGAGTTTGTTCAGTCAGCACCATAATCACAGAGTACTTCTCGAGTGCCAGGTGCTATCCACCTCTGCCTCCTGGGTACCTGGTGCAGCCTTCTAGCCTTGAACATCTCATTCTGCTCTGCCAGATGACTGATTTCTTATGTG